>NC_086237.1:33833336-34088336 GCF_036321145.2 Pelmatolapia mariae | reverse complement strand
ACCCTCCTCCTCCTCTAGTTTTTTTTTCAGACTGCCATATGCTGGCAGGGTCTTAGAATTTTTTTTGTGTGTGTTATTTTTCCTGCTTCACTAGATTATATTATTTGATTGCACTGAAGATGTTATACAAAGTAACTGAAAGGCTGATGAACATGATAATAGCTCAGTTCAGTTTAAATAAAGAAGCTAGATGTTTTGTGTTTTTTACTTCAGTGGTCTACAGTCAAATGCATTACAAATAAATGTAGTCAAACTTTGCTAATTTTACAAGAAACTAAAAATGATGCTTAAAATTGTTGGTTGGCTCTGGTTTCGTGACATGCACCTAAGTCAGTAAGTCAGTTCTTAATTGAAACCAGAAAAAACTCAAATACATTTTGGCCACTGAAATTTGGCAAAAAATTGCCAGCATAAGGCCAGGTAATTATCATTTGATCACTCTTCCTTAACTATTTATTCAGTTTCAATAAAACTCTATGAAATATAAAATTGAATTTTCAAATTTCAACATTTATCTCTACTTTTGACCTTTTGACGTCCTCTTTGACCCTGGATCTGACTGGGAAGTTCCATGGTTTCTCATTGAATTTACAAAACCTGAACCAATGAAATGTACACTCACTGGCCACTTCATTAGGTACAGTGGTAGTACCTAATACCACAGTAATACGTCTCTTTTAGTACTGTTGAACCGTTCGCTACAGCAAATATCTAATCACCCGGGCACATAGCAGCAACCCAGTGCAGACTTGAACAAGATGACCTGCTAAAGTTTAAACTGAACATCAGAATGGGGATCAAAGGTTATTTAATTTAATTTGAATGTGGGATGGTTGTTTGTGCAAGGTGGGCAGGTCTGAGTATTTCAGAATGTGCTGATCAACTGGGATTTTCCTGCACACCCATCACTAGGTTTTGCAAAAGAGAAAACATCCCATGAGTAGAAGTTCTTTGGGGGGAAATGATGCCAGAGGAGAGAGGGGAAAGGCCTGGCTGCTTTAAACTGATAGGAAGGCACAGTAACTCAAATAATCACTGGTTCTGGGTATGCAGAAGAGCATTAACAATAGGGATGGGTATCGTTTAGGTTTTATCCGATACCAGTACCAAACCGGTACTTTTGAAACGGTGCCGGTGCTTAAACGGTGCTCAAACCGGTGCTTAAAGAATGGAGAACACAAAATTGGTCCAAAAACCTCTCATGTTCAGCTGTATTTTTTTTGTAAAAAGATAACAATGTTAGCCTTTTCTGCAGCTATAGGGCATATATGGTATCACTCTTGGCTGGAAGCAGTGCTTAATCAATGGAAAAAACACAAACTTTGTCCAAAAACCTCTCATGTTTAACTGTTTTCCACTTTTTCTTTGGTCATTTTAGCCTTTTTGGCTGAAGAGAGTATCTGCCATCAAACAAGAAGACAGCCGCATGTAACTACGATGGTGTTTGCTAGTTCACCTTACATGCATTAATGTAATAACGTGGTTAGCCTACTCAACGTAAATTACACACGAACAACATTAAGCTACTCACGCAGAGAAGAACGGCTGCTGCTGCCATCATCATCCGTCATCATTTCTGCTACACTGGCAGGGCTAGGGGCCAGGACTCTACTCTTCGGGTTCTTGGGGGATGTTGCTAACTCCGGGTCTGATAACAGGAAACCCACCCGCAGTAGATGTGCACGGTGTGAGGTCTCGCAGCAAGCTATCAAACACGGCGCATTTCTCGGCTTTAAAAAAAACGCTATGCGTCGCCAGGTGTTTCATCAGATTTGAGGTGTTACCTCCTTTGACAGTATCACAGTATCACCTTAAAGCACTTGTTGCAGGCTGCTGAGTTTGCATCTTTTGCTGCGAAGTACAGCCAGACTTTTGACCGCTTCGCCTTGGGCGTTTTTAATCTGTAGCTCTGCTCTAAAAGAACGTACGTACCTGGACCCGCCTACTATCCTCGGAAACGTAAAATGATTGGCTAGAATTGGCTCAGGAAAAAAAAGCACCGAAATAAAGCACCGAAATGTGCGCTGCTTTTCGGTCTGGTTACTACCGTTTATGTCAGAACCGTTGCCATCATGGCACCGGACACCGGTACCCATCCCTAATTAACAACACATCAAACCCTGAGGCAGATGGGCTACAGCAGCAAAAAACCATACCTAGATCCACTCTTGTCTGCTAAGTACAGAAAACTGAGGCTGCAATATAGTTGCACCAAAACTGAACAATAGAAGAAAATCGTTGCCTGATCAAATCAGTCTCACTTTCTGCGGTGACATCGTAAGGTCAGTTTTGGCATAAACAATATGAAAGCACGGTATCAGTGGTTCAGGATGCTGGTGGTTTTTCATGCCACACTTTAGGTCTTTTAGTATCAACTAAGCTTGTTTAAATGATTTCCTGACCACGGCTATACCTTTGTAATTAGTGTACCCACTTCTGATGGCTGCTTCCAGCAGGATAACGCATCATCTCACAAAGCTCAAATCATCTAAAACCGGTTTCTTATGTCACTGAGTTAATTGTACTCAACCACCAGAGTCAAACTCAATCCAGTAGAGCATCTTTGCAGCAGCTGTGTGAGGAATCTTTCCGGCACTCTCTTGAGTCTGTGGCATGAAGAACTAATGCAGTTGAAGGGAACAGGGGGTCCAACATTGTACTAGTAAAGTGTCCCTAATGAAGTTCCCACTGAGTAAACCAATACTAGTGTCCTAGATTGTTAAATGATTAAATAAGTTTGGTTGTGGAGACATCCGTGTGCATACATGAAACAAAGTGATGAAACTAACATATCTATTCAATAATGTTCTGGGTAAAACTGAAACTGACATTTCTCCATGTCAGAGCATCCAAACTTGACAAAACCTCTTGATGTAGCCTGGCAGATCAGGCTCTAAACAAATTCAGTACAGTTTTGTTCAGCTGTCTTTTGATTTACTGCTATTTACTAAGCCTTGTGTATCAGTTTGTAAAAACACGGAAGAAAGATGTACCCAAAAGTTTATTAGGGTTTTCTTTGCTTCTTTGAACCCTTCTCCTTAGTTACACATAAATGCAGATTCTCTGCTTAAGTTGTTCAGTCATTTATCCATAATATCTTTATTAATGTTTTTCTGTTTTTCATGTACTTAATCATGTAATTATTAACTCAATCCCAGAAGAAGGACATTTTTTCCAGTCATAGTTACTACGAGCAAGGAGTCTTTTTAGCGATGTCCCTTTTTCTGGAAGACAATTATTTTTTCCCATAGACAGTCTTCTGTGACTCACAGTTGATGTCTATCTACAGCTTGGAGCAGCACGAGACTCTCCCAGTTAAAACATCAGCTAAGCATATTAAAAGATCATTCTGGTGTATTTCAATCAGACGTATTTCCCATTAAGGCTGCTACTGTGGCTCTAAAAGTCATTCTAACTTTGCTTCTCCTTCTCTACTGTTCAGATCAGGGGTACTGAAGAGCTGCAAGACAGGGCATCACAGCTTTGAGCTTTCATTATGTTCTTGATTCTTACATGAAGCATTTTTAAAACCTTTGTTTTTAATTTTGACTCAGTATAAGTTAAATTCCTTACTTGCAAACATCTTACAAGACTCTTGACTATGCTGACATAATAAAATCAGACTGTATCAACTGCGAATTTAATGTAAATGATGATTCTCAGTCGCCCCATGACAGCTGGGATAGGCTCCAGCGCCCCCCGCGACCCTGAAAAGGATAAGCGGAAGCGAATGGATGGATGGATGGATGGATGATTCTCAGTGTTCACATCTTACATGATAGGAATCTCCAGGTCCACCACGTCCCAAAGGTGACCAGATTGAGATGTCCTGGAAGGAAACATAAGAAGACAGATACACTGTGGTCATAAAGAGCTGGACATAACAGCAACAACACTCAACTAGGCTGGAGAGTTTAAATGATGCTCAATAGGTACCAAGAGGCTCAAAGAGTTCCAAGTAAATACCCCCTCCACGAATGCTTCCACACCCCTGACATGCTTTCATTTTGTTAACGCTGAGCGACTATCTGGATGTTACAGCAAACGTGAGACTCTCCAGAACATGTGTTTTTCCAATCTTCTATTGTCCAATTTTGTTAAGCCCCAGTGAATAGCTTCAGTTTCCTGTTATTAGCTGACAAGAGTGGCACATACTGTGGTTTTCTGCTGCTGCAGCCGATCTGCTTCAAGGTTTGTTTTGAGATGCTGTTCTTCATGTCTCTTTTGTAACCAGTGGTTATTCAAGTTAATGTTTCCTTCTACAACTGGAAGATTGACTGGTGATTGACTGATTTGTGTCAACTAGCCTTTGCTATGCTAAAATGTAGCCTTTCTTACATTTTAGCATAAGAAGCTTCAAATTAAGTTTTTATTATATTGACAGTTTACTTCATTTATATAGCAGTTATCATGTTTAAACTTTCCTTTTAAGCTAATGTTAGCTTAAGCAGCTAATCAGCTATAATTGTAAAGATACTTCATCATGTGATTTTTTATGTATTTATTTATTTTCAGTTATGCATTATGTTAGTTATTTTGTTATATTTTTATATAATAACAGCTTATATTCTTATTATTTTCTTATCAGTTTTGTCAATAAAGTTACAAGGAAAATAGGTTTGCTAGCTACTCCGCTGCTAGCTACATTTATTGCAAGTTTTTAGTTGTAAACTTATTGATACTGCTCAGCCTTAGCATAGTTGGGTGTTATCAAAAGTGTTGCAGAGTGTCTAAGAGCCCCAATATCTTTTAAAGATTGATACTTATGATTACCTTTTAGATTAGATTAGCTTTTAATACCTGTAACCAGGGCTGCTCAATTATGGTGGGAAAAAAATATAAGAAAGGAAGAACAATACAATTCCTTTTCTCAATTATCTTATTTCATAATTGTTGGAAACCATAATTATAACTGATTTTAAATTTTAAAACATTTTACAAGCCTTTCTATAACCTAGATCTGGTTATAATAGCCTTCTCTTTCTTTCTTTTCTTTTCTCATCTTTTGCAGTCCTCCAGCTGTCAGCCAAACAGCAATGACTTTGCTAATTTACTCCCAAAAAACAGGTGTTTATTTCCAGAGGTCTCACTTGTAAATGTAATGTCATCAACCATCAACAATTTCATCTTTTTTTATTCTACGACTCTAAATTTGTCCCTCAAAAGTGGATTATTTGAGGCTTCAGAGCTAGACCACGTCGACAAACAGCATGATGGTTAACACTACATGAGTGAGCATTTTTAGGTGAAATGTCCTTTCTTTAGGAAAACTGGACCACAGTGAATTTACTTTATGGCTCAGAGTGTTTTGTTTAAATATAGATACTGCACAGCCCTACCATTTAACCCTGGCTATAAAAGCACTGCACAACTGTATTTGGTATCGTGTTTCCAAACAAAGTCAAAACAAAGCAAAAGGAATTTATCTGACTCTGGATTTTGGGCCTTTGCATAGTGCGCTGTAGAAAGTCATAGAAATAAACAAAGAACCTTTTTTTGTGTGTGTAAACGATAACTCTTACAGTAGCACATGAGAGCAGGGGCCCTGACGAAAGGCAAGGAAATAGCTGAAACTTATGATTCACTTCATCCAGGCTGACGGCCAACCACGCACCATGCAAAAATAAACATAGGACTCCACAGCAGGTTCCCAGATAGTGTTTACTTTGGGGAAATGACAACTGGTTTTGAAACATCACTGCACTTAAGTTTGATTTATAAGAAGCTGGAGCAGATTCTATATCAATCTCCTGAGACATGTTGAAGACTGATATGCCTAGGTGCGGCATGTCATATAAAGACAGTGGCACTAAAGCACACCTGAAGGCTGAGAATGCTGTTAAATTACTACATTTTACTCTCTCAGATGGAGACTAGCTTAAATCAAATGATTCTGTATATCATGTAGCTTCCTCCATTTCCACAGGTTCCACAGACACATTCAGAAATTTCAAATTCTCCTATAATTCAGTCCTGGACAAATATTAAATACATATAAAGTAAAGAAGAAGTCACTTTAGTGTATTACAAGAAAGATCTAAATGTTTTTAATCTCTCCACTCAACCATTTCCATGTCAGTTATGTGGCGTATGGCTGCTAATGATGGCTGTTTAAAAGTTGTTAGAGCAGTGATTCCCAAAGTGTGGTCTGTCGGCCCCTTGTGGGCCATGAAGGTACTGCACTTTAAAATGACAGATTATTGTTTTGATGGAGATTCCCAAATAAGTGAATTGATAAAAACTCAAAGAAGAAAGTGCTTCATTTTCAGCTCGTGGGGTGATCAGAGAAAGGTTTTGTTGGGTACCATGAAGTTTTCAGACTTTAAAATGGGCCACAGTGACCAGTGGGCTTAATGCTGTCTCCTCCCCTTTAACAAAAAACCCCAAACTTTACGAAAGTACACCCAGTACACTTATTTGTGTGTTTTGTAGTAGTACACTTAAAGGTTTGATCATATAAAGTCTATCACCAGTCCAGAATACTTAATCAGTCTCATGGTAATGACCCGATAAAGATATAGGAAAGACAACGTGAAAAAGTTATATTTGTTTTGTATCCAGTTTGAGCTTCTGCCATACTGGAATGAGATGCCTGCTAAGGCTAAAGTTGTCCTTATTCCAGGCCATGGGATATCAAAAGCATGAGGACAACATGTGCAATCACTTCATACATTATTTATAGGTTATATTGGCTGTAGTGTAATTTAAAGTCTGCAAGTTAAGAAGCAGTTTTTCCAGTTTTTCTCCAGTTTTTCAGTATTGTAAGCTAAACAGAAACACCACATAAATCATTATCCTTATCGAAAGATGTTGTGTCTTGAGCTTAAACCTGTCTTGAGCTTTTGTATATTTTAACATGAAAATGGGAAATAGTTTAAGTGATTTGTTTAAACTTGTGCAAACCTACATGGAATAAAGCAAATAAGGCCAATTTATAGTAAGCTTGAAAGTCAATATTTGGTATGCTCACTTTTATGAACACTCTCAGGTAAGCCTTCTTGGAATTTTGCTAGTTAGTCTTGAAGGCCTCTTGAAGAAGAAGGTTTTTTATGTCGACTGCCTTTTGTTCCGTTTTCTGTCCAGATGATCCTACACTGCTTCAGGGATGTTGCGTTCTGGGCTCTGGGGACGCCGATCTATGACTGACAGTATTGCTACCAGCATGGCTTTTACTGCGTTAGTAGCGTGTTTGGGAAAAATTAAAGTATGCCGATCAGATTATTCATAATTCCATTAAATTTGACAAGATCCTCCAACACCACTGGCTGAAAGACCCAACCCATGACAGAGGCGCCATCATATTTTACAGATGGCTTTAGACACTTACCTTTGTACTTCTCTCCTGACCTGGACTGGACCTATGTCAGGGATTTGCTGTATTTCTCCCAATATTTCTTAAGGAAATGACTTTTAGATGCTTTTCATCTGCTGTAGATAGCGTTTTTGAAGCCTACAACCTCCATTTGTCATATTTACTTAATTTTTCAAGGAGACACTGAACATGCTGAGATATCCTTAGAATACTTAAAGTTATCCTCAAGTTGTCTGTTGTGTGTAGACACATCACTGGTTCATCCCTTGAGTTATAGGTTCCCTTTTTGTGCTTGAATGATTTATAAATCATTTCTAAGTAACTTAAACATAATTCTTCTAAAAATGGTCAGATACAAAGACTGGACTGAAAAATGAGTGAACAAGCAGCCAATGCCTTTCAGAAAGCCTAGAGAACCTAGAGGAGCTCAAGACCGCTTTAAAAAATTACAAGAATGTCTGGGTCATAAAGAAATCAGGAGTAGCTCAAGGGTTTTGCACTTTATTGGAATATAAATCTTTATTTCTATATAACGTTTCATTTTCATACCATGTCTCTTTATAATTCAAGTAACTTGTGTCTGAAAATTTGAGCTTTAAAAATACTTAAGTTCTCTGCTGTAGCATGTGTTTTAAGCCACATGATGTCGCTGTATCCTTGCTATGTCTTGCTTTCGTGCTTGTGAGAATCAGTTTTATGGCTTTTCCCCTTTGTCTAAGGAACAAAGATCCCACACATACATGAGAAAAATGTAACGAATATCGACACAAGTGTATTTTTACAACATATATGCATCCAGTTGTATTATATTATGATGTAGTGACACAGTAATACAGACACACTTGTCCTGCAGTTAAGACCACATTTAGTTTAAGTTAATTAAGTTAATTAATTATCCATTTGTTTGATTCATTCTGGACCAAGTTGGACAGCTTTAAGTCATTAATGTTACTGTGCCTGCAGCCTGTAGAAACAGACAGGTGATAGGTGACTTTTACGGTTAGCTTAGAAACGGCACAAAAGAAAGTTTCCACCGTGAGCTGTCCCTGAATGTAGCTGGCCAATGCAGACAAGCGCTGGGCGGGGATGGCTGCAGTGAGATGTAATTCATACAGCACTAAATCAGGTCACTGTCACTGAGAGCTCTGATCTTCTTGGCATGATAAAGCCCAAAGAAATCAAAAGTCATACATGTTTTCAACAGTAACAAGGGATTATATGCGCTAAGATGGAAATAGAGGGCTGAGAGACAATTCACCCTTATAAAATGGTGCCTGTGCGTGTTGATGTGGGTGTGTGTGTCTGTGAGTGTGTAAATATAAGCCAGGTTTCCAGTTCATCCACACCTACGCCCTGCATTTCTTTGTGTATTTCTCAGGGGTCTTCACTTTCTTTTCATTCTTTTTCTTCATTGTTCCCATTTCCTCTCGTTTCTTCCCTTCCTGGCTGGCCGTCCTCAGGTGAAGCCTTCTCACATCACTCTAAAGCCATTGTGTCTGCTCTCAATACAACCACTGTGAAAAGAGACATGTCAGATTCAAGTCTGAGGAAGCTATTGTGAGGACAAGTATAGCAGTAAAGGCCACATTTTCTGCTGGGTAGGACTGGTTTGTTTTTTATGTAACAATATTGAGTGAATGCAACTCTTTTCCCCCAACAACCTATTACATTTGTTCTCTTTTGAATGATTTTTCTGCCATATCCATCTTAGATATACTTATATTACCTGAAAAAAGCAGGTTAAACTATAAACTATACTGACAGTAGCAGTACAGTTTTTCCTCAAATGAAAGGACACATTGATTTAAACTCATGCGCACCTCTGTATTTTTTCAGTCCTCCACAAGGTGTCATATTGCATCCTCTTCTTTGTTGTTGTGGGATTGGTTACATGACTGGCTCCTCCCCAGCCAGGACAGCTGATCCTCTACAGCCGGACTCACCTGTGAAAGCTGCTCCAGCAACAACAATCACTCTCACCATCAGCGACCAGAAGAGACCAACTAAACAACTGAGCTCCAGGTAAATACTGCTTTTGTCCTTTTCCTCTGTTTCTCTTCATCAAATTACAGCTCAGAGTAGCTGAATAGGGAACACATTTTCTGGATGATGTAAAGCTCTCAGGGACTTGAAATTTACTAGAACCTCATTGCTGTTCTTCTTAAATAACTCTCTGATGAGGAAAGAGTGATGATGCTTGTATCCAGCACTTGTATTTCAAACACAATGTTTCTTTAGTAGATCAGAAACATGATTGGTAATATTTCCTGCTTGAATGTTCAGTAGAAACCTGGAAAAGGGAGACAGAAAAGATGACAAAAAATGCTACAGGGTGATCCAAATGACTTTTTAAGTTTTTCAGGATCTCAAGAAAATCATTTATTGTTACATTTTTGGTAATCGTTTAGTAGAAAGTGATAAAACTCAGAGTTGTTTCAGATCTATCAAATCCAACAAGACAAATCAAATGGCTGATCTTGCTGGATTAATCATGTGACTTTAAGAACCAATAGATGTGCACTCTCTGTTTTCCTAACCAGTGTTGTCTATTCTGAAGTACTTTCTATTCCTTTTGGGTGATTTTGAGAACATAATAAGACAGAAGTGGCCATGACAGCCTGTTCATGTATCAACTTACTAATATTTTTATTTTATTTTCTTGATGGGAAATCATCTCAAAAGGAAACTAGTTATAGTCTCGTAAATAGTGACTCCATTCTTTGAACAATGTTATAGCCTAATGACATACTACCTTAAGATATGACAGGGTGCCTTGACTTTTAGCCCTTTCAGAGTTTTCTGGTGTATGATAGGCATAAAAAGACCTCTAGCTGTGTTTTTGTCTTCCTTATTGATCCTTATTGACCCAAATGTATCTAACTATCTGTGTAGTGGACACCATGGCCTCTGCTCTCTCTGTGCGCTCAGTGCGGCAGCCCTCCTTCTCCAGCATCTCTGTGAGGGGCAGTGGACGCAGCATCCGCTCCAAACCCTCTGTCTCCAATCTTTCCTCCATCGGCACTCTGTCGCGCTCCCTCTCTCTGGGCAATGGCCTTAATGTGCTGGGCTCCAGCCTCTCTATCAACGGCCTCAGCGTCAGCGTCAGCGAGAAGGAGACCATGCAGGGCCTGAACGACAGGCTGGCCAACTACCTGGACAAGGTGCGGTCGCTGGAGAAATCCAATGCTGAGCTGGAGGTGAAGATCAAGCAGCTTATGCTGGAGAGAGCTCCAAAAGGGCACGACATTGAGGGGATGATGGCACAGGCCCATGCCATTGGACAGGAGGTCAGTGTCTAGTGCTTTAGACTCTACAATTCATTTTAAGACTTCCTGTCTTGAGGTTTTTTTTTTTTTTTCATATTTGTGCGTGATGTCTTGTCATGAATTCTCTAATTTGAAGTACAATTTTGGTGGAAGAACTCAGCTTAACACATTAATCTTTAACATATGTTAGAGCTAGACACATTAAAACTACACGTGATTTTAACTTGCTGTGCATTGTGTTCTTCCACTTAGGTTAGAAGGAAGACACTGGAGAATGCCCGTATAATGCTGGAGATTGATAATGCCAAGCTGGCAGCTGATGACTTCAGGGTCAAGTGAGTGTCACACTGCAGTCTTTTCCCTGGCTGTGAGTGTTCACATGGGAGCGCCAGACTGCAAAACAGTATGAATAAATGACCTTTCTGTCAGGCGCCGAAATAAATGCCTTATTCCCATGGTGGGTGCTCCAGTACCGAACAATGGCAACGTCAGTTAGAGGAGAATATGATAGATGGTGCAGGTCAGAAAGAGAATCGTCCCCTTACGGAGATTCTACAGTTGGCAAGGTGAAGCTAAAGGTGACAGAGTCAGGAAATACCTGCTGCTGGTGTTTTTCACAGTGTGTTGATGGTATGTTTTGTGGTCTAATGTGAGGGAGTAATATGTCAGCTGACAGTGATTCATGGTATTTACAGCAAAGTGAGTGTGGACCTTAATAACACAGAGCTTTGCAGGAGTTTGCGTGCGATTTTTCACATTTGTGCATCCATTCCTGAGTGGCCTCAGTGCCAAATTCGCAGAAGAACTACTAATTAGCTCCAGCTGCCTTTATCAGGTGCCTGTTAATCAAAGTGTCAACACCCCTAACACCAGTATCCTCACGAATGAGTTACCAGGCTGTAAATCTGCTATTTAATGTTGTAAAGTTGGATATTTTAATGTAGAAGTTTATGGGAACTGATTTTCTTTAAGAGCTAGTTGCCTCCTGAGGCACTTGAGGAAAAATGAAAATAGCGTGGAAGTGTCACTTCTGCTACTTGTTCAAAAGTCATTTTCTTTATGCAGAAGCAGGAATATTTTTGATCTATAGGTACAGAAAGATTGTATTAAATAATCTGCAGTATTTTCAGATCTCATGATAATGATTATTTGTCAATAATGTACACAAAAGGTACAAACCTGGTCTAATATTGCACATGTTTACTGATGACCTCCTATTCTCTTAAGATGAACTTGTGAGAATTTACAGGGAATCGTGTTGGGATATTTTCCACAGGTACAGACAGCAGGAAGTAGCCACTTCAGACACATTCACACAACTAGAAATGCTGTATGCACCATAGGTAACGTGGTTACCTGGATATAGTGTACAGGAAGAGCTGGCAGGTTAAAAGTAATTTCTGTGATTACCTTCTGCATTTACCCCCATTTCCTCAAGAAATTTTAGCTTTTCCCAGAACGTTGTGGATAATGTATGTGTGCATTCTTATTGAGTTGCCTGGCCGACTTGCCACAAAATTGTGGTACAAATTGCTATATGAAATCTCTTCAACACAACACACGGGTGTTCTGGAAATAAAGTCACAGCTGTTATTCTGTTGATTGCTCATATCCAACCTGACTACATCAGATATTTCTGTTCTCAAGTGCAGAGCTACAGCACATGTGTGAAAGTTGATTTATTTGATTTAATCTTATCTTTAATGCTGTTTTTTAAACTGCAGATGGGAGGCAGAGGCCACCTTGTGCCAGTCAGTAGAGAGGGACTGTCAGGCTCTGAGGAGAGCAAAGTCAGACCACGACCAGATCATCGCCACTCTCCGAGGAGACCTGGACAGCCTGAAGGAGGAGCTCTACTTCCTCAAGAAGAATCACCAGGAGGTGAGACTGCTGCCAAAACGAAGGTTACATGAGATTAAAAAAGTGTTTACATATCCATTATTATTATCTTCTTCACAAGACACAAGTTCATATAAACTAGTTCTCTGCCAGGTCAGTTTGTGTTTTCTCCCACAAGGTTTAAACAGTGTCCGGTGTCTGAAATACGATAATATAAGTACAGGGACACACCCTTCATCTTTGTAACCAGACTGCTTCAAGATAACGAGGTAACTCCAATGTACACAAAGCAGGAGTGTTTGAGCCCAGTCATCGCAACAGTCTGTGTGTGTTTAGGCACTCAGGTGTGGTGTCCAGGATATAGACTGAATTTTACACAGAGGGAATTTTTTATTTTGTCTTAAAAATGTATAAAATTTGACTGACTGTAATTATAGTGTTATCATAACTGTACAGTGCAGCTTTTTTATTTTGTTATTTTTCGACACATCTAATTTTTCCCAATTCGAGAATTAAAAAAAAAATAAATTCATGATTGTTGCAGCAAGTAAGAACTACAAAACCCAAGGGGTGTTGATGCAGCTACCATATAAATGTCTCAGAAATTAGTTTGTAGCAAATGTGAAGTAGATGTAGCCTTCTGACCACAACCTGTGGTCGCACTCTTTTAGGCAGCTACAGTGATCACTCATTTAAACTTTAATTATCTTGTGAGCTTTATGAACACTACAGTAATACTTTTAATTCACGGTGGGATTCTTTCTTTAAAAAATCTTATTATATTTGGCTAGTCCTCTGAAGATTATCACTTGGCACTGGTTTTTTCTTGAGGCTTCATGTGTTGTGAATAAAAACTTTACAACTACTGTAAAGATTTAAAGGAAGTGAAAAATGGTAGCATAAAATAGTTATCAGAGAGCTGTGAAGTTTCTGTGATACGAAAGCTGAGCTGATTTTGTGGGAGTACTCCTGCACATGTAGCTTATGTTATTATGGGTGTCAAGGTAGGCAAAGGTAGCAAGGCGAGAATTAAAATTCCAGAACAACTTTATTGCACAGCTCTTAACTAAACAAAGAGCAGCAGGTCAGGTGCTGAAAGTACAACTCATCTGGGGAACTGCACAAGGAAGGACACAGCCATGAGAGAGAATGTGATAAAGGACAAGGGATGAATGAGACAACACATATATACGCAGAGGATAACGAGGAACAAGCAACAGGTGTGAGAACAGCTGTAACCAATTACAGGTGACAGGCAAATGGAACTAAATACACGACAAACCACTGAAATGAAACAGGAAGAAACAGAACACGGAAACAGAAACTCAGACATGACACAAAGACAGAAAGATAAACAAACACTGAAACAAGACTGACTTCACAAGAAGTCACAGGGAACACAGGGGAGATGTGAAAACTTAGCAAAACTAAGACCTGAGAATACAAATACTAAACTAAAGCTAGTCTAGTTTAGAAACTTAAATAGAACTAAATACACAACAGACCACTGAACTGAAAAAGGAAGAAAGAGAAAGCTAGTTTAAGTTTCTTGAATTCACTTGAATTCAAGAATCTTAAAGAAGTCCAGATGCTTTTCTTTCCAAGCTATACTTCGATGACCTGGATGACTGAGAACCTTCACAGACATAAACTAAAGCTACTTAATGATGGAGATGGGGTGTGGTTTTTGCAGTGCTGTGCACCACTTTAACAGCTTTTAGGAATTCACTGCTGAATAGCATCTGCAGCACCAAGTTTACACTAAACTCGCACAGCTGTAAAGCTAATTTAACAAAGTACATTAGCGTTTTGATCGACTCTAACCTACCTACCTACATCTGCTGTAGCAATAGGTTAGCTCATTGAAAACAAACAGCCAATTAGGCAACATGGATGATGTTAAAGCAGGTTTACCAGCTCTCACACTGATGGCATGACTTTCACCTTCAGTCTCACGCTGCTGAAACAGTCTCACGCCAATTATAAGGAAGCCTCAAAGCTCCTCCTTTATTAAAAAAACAAACAAAACAAGCAGGCTCAACAGGCTTTTTCCATCTGAACGTCAGACCTTTTTCTAAATTTCAGCTCTGGTCCCTGAACATCTCAGTTTACAAGCTTAATCCACCAGAGGCATTTAAATGACTAAATGCAAACAAACAAATGTCAACGATGTTAATGGTTTTCTTTTAATATAGCAGCTCTTTTAGCACACAACTTCTTTTTGTTTGCTCAATGTCTGTATCAACAGGCAGTACTAAGTGTACTAAAACCACTTGAAGTTGAAGTTGGTGGATTAATAGGTGGAGAAGAAAAGTTTAAGTTAAACACAAATCTCAAAAACCAAGTACAGCACATGTTGTCTTGTCAGTTTGCTTTGTGCGTGCTAAGAGTTAGTAAAGTATACAAGTCGAGGACCCACTGTGGCTCTTCAGCTGTGTTTTTACATCTAAATATTTCTGTTATAACCATGATTTACATTACAGTGCATCTACAGTAAGATGCTGTTTTTCCCCCCATTCCTTCTTTAAATGTCTGCAGGAAATGAACTCCCTGAAGGCCCGTCTGGACAATGAGCAGGTGAACGTGGAGGTGGATGCGGCTCAAAGTCCTGATCTTGGGGCCATCTTGGCTGAACTCAGGGTCCAATATGAGGGTATTGTTCGCAAGAACAAGGAGGAGGCAGAGTCTTGGTACCTGAAGAAGGTGTGTAACTGCACAAACCAGCTCTTGTTCTTCTGTCTTTTCCCCACAGTAAATAAATATGTAGGACTGCTTTCTTTCACCTCTGCAATATTGTAAAAATTATAATTTATCCAGTTGCAGAGTGAACCTAAAAAACTAGATGCATTGGTTACAGCTAGTCGGGACTATTGTCATTCCTTTTTATCAGCATGTCCTAAAAACTCCCTGAAAAGCTGTCAGTTGGTCCAAATGAGTAGAGAAAGAGAGAGAGCGAGGGATCATATTTGTCCCTTGTTTGTTCACTGGTTTCCTGTTAAGCTCATCGTTTAATTTAAAATCCTCCTTCTTGCATAGAAAGTCTTGAAGGGTCAGTCCACATAACATCTTAAAGACCTTAATGTATTATATTATCCCATAAGAGCGCTTCACTCTCAGATTGCAGGCCTACGTCTGGTTCCCAGAGTTTCTAAAAATAGAACTGGAAGCAAAGCCTTCAGCTACCAGAATCACCTTCCTAACTAGATTCAATGATATACTAAGATTAGGCTTCAAACTTTCATTTTTGGCTTATAGTTAGCGCTGCATCAGGTTGACCTGAAACATTGCTTAGTTAACCAGCTTAGGCTGCTAGAAAGTAATCAAATACTTCACCTCTTGTTACTCATCAAGCATTTTTATGCTACTACATTAATTTTCTTTTGCCTTCCCTTCTCTGTCATCACCAAACCAGTTTTAGCAGATAGCTGCTCCGCCCTGATCTTGGTTCTGGTTTCTTCCTTTTAAAGCACGTTCTTCCTCCTCAGTGTCTCAAGTCATAAGGGATTGCCTGATTTTGGGGGTTCTCTACCTAATGTTGTCGGGTCTTTACTTTACAGTATGAAGCACCCTGAGATGAGTGCTGTGTTGAATTGTTTTGAATATTATGTTGTTATGTGTTTACAGCTAGAGGCAGTACAGTCGGAGGTCAAAGAAAGCAACGAAGCTTTGCGTTGTGCCCAAAGTGAGCTCAGTGAGAGGCGGCGTTTCCTTCAGGCTCTAGAAGTTGAGCTTGAGAGCGTTCGTAAACAGGTACAGTACAGTTTGTTCATATACATTTGAATGACTACTTATCTTCTTCAGCAGTGAGGTTTCCGTGAGACGGAGACATTAGAAACCCTGTATGAGGACACGAATGACTGGTCCTCACCCCATCCTCACATCCTCCCCCGCACACTTGTCGAGACTAGCTATAGGTAACAGCTGCCTTCTTTTTGTCAGTTAAGAGCTGCTGCTGTATAGATACAATGTACACAGCAGGTTAATAATGCTTCCATAATCAATCAGTGTGACAAGACACAAAAACCTGGTGTTTTGTCTCCACTTCCTGTGAACTCAGAAATAATGTACAGCATACAGACATGTTCACTGGAGGCAAATGTAGCTTTCAGATATTTGTTCAGCCTGACCACACAGTAATGGATGCAAATGTATTATAGTGCTGACAGGAAAACTTCTTAATAGGTAAAATTACAAAGCAGCAATCTTTTGACTGACTGTCTGACAGTGGTGACACTCTTTATGGTCCGTGTGAACAGTGAGTTAATATGGATGCTTTAACATTTTATCCTCACTGTGTTTACCTTCATCCTCAAGGTTTCTACTGTTACATGAAGACCATACAGCCCGTTAGAGCAGGAGTATCAGACTATAAATTTACAACTTAATAATTTTTTTGGCCATTCCCAAAATTAAGACTGCTATACTACTTTAACAAAGCCAAACCTTTAACACAGCTTTGATCCTTCTTTATGTTTTAATTGATTCATTTTAGTCTCCTAAAGATTTACTTCGTGGTGCTGAGCATCCTTTACAGCAACGGCTTCATTTCGGCTTCTTATAGCCAGTGCCTCATTTTAGCTATTTGCACTACTGATGAGATTTAGCAGTTAAAGATTAAAAGAAAGTCAGAAAATGAAGAGTAACGTGTCATTTTAAAATTTTCTGGCTTTGTTTGACTGTCAGGAATCACTGTGTACACAATCGATGACCAATTTATATGCCATTAAGAGCAAAAAAAAAAAATGTTCATGCAGTTTTAAATATTTAAATGGCCGTTTTGTTATTTTGTTTTTTGTGATTGCTCTGTAATTAATTCCCCAAAAGGCAAATCTATTCTACTTTCACCCTAAGCCAACACGCTCGTTATTGATGCTTCATCTTTAGCACACAGACATTAGAGCATTAATTATTTCACTTTACTAAAAAAAAAAATTCTTTTTTTAATGTCAAAGTGGGCAGTACCATCTTAAGTAAGCAAAGGACGACATTTTGGACAACTAACTCAAAATTTGATTATTGTTTCCAAAGACATTATGTGTTTTTAACCATGCATGCTCAGACTGTTATCTGTGCTTCTCAGGATGAAGCTGTTCCTTAAATGCAGTTCTTGATGACATATAGCGAATTTTTACTATTGTTTGGAGGTGACCTGTCTGAATATTCAAGCCAGCTTTAGCGATTATGTAACACAGAGGAGAATAGTGTTATCTGTTGTGGCTATTCAGCATCTGTATGCTGTGTTTACAGGTTAGCGTGTTAGAGGGAAATCTCGGAGAATCGGGACACAAGTACTCTGTGGAGATGGACCGTCTTCAGGCCATTCTGACACAGCTGGAGGATGAGGTGTCTCAGCTACGTTTGGACATGCAGCGCAACAAGACTGACTACGAACAGCTACTACGCATCAAGCAGAACCTGGAGATGGAGATCGCCACCTACAGGAGGCTGCTGGAAGGAGAGGACGTGTAAGCAAGTAGAAAAACAAATCTAAGCCTAAGGGATGCACAGTCCCAAAATAACAACAGTCACAGGATCAGTTCCTTTTCAAATGCATATTTTTTTTACTTGAATATTATCAAAAAAACAACTGACTCTTGTAGTTATTCATACTTTCTACAAGAAGAATGCATTTGTGCATTTATAAGTCTTCGAATTAAAGGAATTAATGTTCTCCATTTTGGGACATATGTGCATTTTTTAGTAGAAATAAGATTATCGTGTCTGTCCAGTAAATTTAGACCACAGTTTGTTTTAGATGAGCATAGATTAGAAACAGGGGTCGCATTTAGACGGAAAAATCAGCCTACCAGGAATCTCAAGCTTATTAACACCTTATATTTTATTTGGTTATTTACTTTTGCACATCCGTTTGTATAGACTAAACTTTGGACAGAGTTAAAATTAAGCTACCCAGAAGCAACTGTAGCGTCATATTCAGTTCACTATGATTGTTCATATCAGAGTTATTATAGCTTTGCGTTTTCTAATTAGTATTTTTATTTCATATTTGACTTTTTGTTTTTAAACTAGTTTCTTTTCAGTTAGTTTTCAGAGTTGATTTACTTATTTTCAGTTTAGTTTTCAGAATTTGAAAATGTTTAGTTTTTGTTTAGTTGTTATTAGTTTCATTTTTTGTTTTAGTCTTTTTAACTACTGTATGGAGGACACGTCTCTGAGACCAGATTTAGAAAAATCAGTGCAGGTAATATAATAAAAACACATAACTTTTTAAAAGCAACGGACCGATGGTCAGACTCTCAATAAAAATGTGCATCAATGCCTCATCAAGCAAGATGTAATAACATTTTTACTACACTAACTAAGCATAATTGTTTCAGTTAGTTAAAACATTTTTTAATCATTAACTAAAATGTTTTTACTTTCTTTTTTAATAAGCAAGCTTAATGACCTTAAATGGTATGAATATTAGCGACAAGGTGTAATAAATGATGCCCATAACTACAGTGAAAAAAAGAATAGATATAAAATACAATAAATAATTAGACAAAAAGAAAACATGAGAACAAAGTGTTTTTTCCCACAATGCAGAACTGTATTTGCTTGAACCTGGTTTCTGCTTTGCCTTCACTGATTATAATTTTGTCCTACAGGGTGAAAGAAACTCCCCCTCCACCTCTTAAAAGTAAGTTCAGATTATTAAATTGAACAAATCTGAGCGTGTCATCGGCAAATTTGGGTTGGATAATGCTAGTCTGGGAGAAGCACTTAATCCAACAAGTTTTCTGAGCCAGAGTTGACATGCTTTAAAACTGCTGAATTTGAACTAGAAATATAAAGGTTGTTGATGGTTTGTGTTAAATTCTTTCATAACAGAAGTTATTTGCTAGTAGAGCAAAAGAAACAGTTATAAATACAATATTGTGGGTGTCATACTACAGGCAGATGCCACAAATAGGTTACTAGAAGTACCTTAATCTTACAGTTATGGTTTTTATAATTATAGTTTTTGCATTCAGAAGTGTCCTAAGGTCTGCTTGGGTCAGGAGGGTGTCACTTGTCACGAGACAGTGATCGTGACACTCGTTGCAGATGTCCACTTGTCAGCCATTTAATACAACGCACCAACTAAAAATGTGATCTACAAGAGAACTTTAGAGAACTTTACAAGAGAGTAGAATAGATATTTATCCATGGTGTCTGCTGCTGTTTGTGCTCCAAGCATTTGAGAATTTATGTGACTTGGGACAGAGTGACATAAATTCAAGGCTCGATGCAGATGTCCGTTTTTCTGAAAATGTTTTGTGACTCACTGCGGCACACTGTCACACTACAATCCACCAATCGCAATGCATTTTAAGGCCAACTTAACTGGATATTATCGCTTGCAGAGGTGGGACGTCTTGTCACTATTATTACTTTTTTTTTTTTTTAATTCAGTCTGCTTGGAGTCCCTCTGAGCAACACACTCTTATTTGGTAAAATTTTAGTAAAGCTTTGCTTGGACAAATAATTAGACTTCGGCGTTTCGTTTTCACCTCATTGGTGATGAAATGTACATCACTCAAATGAAACCAATGTAAAAAGGAAGGCATACTCACCAGCAGTTTCTGCAGCTCTCGTGCGTGTGCTTATCCTCAAGCAGGCATGATCGAGGCCACAGAATCTATTTTTACACACTTGAATACAGGTGTGCCTCGAAACTTTGGTGCGCTCTGGGCAAAAAAAAAGTTTGAAAACCATTGTTGAATGGTATCCAGTGTCATACCAGAGGCCAGAATTCATCACTACTGCAAAAGGGTCCTATGTTTCAGTACAGACTTCTATAGGAAGTCAGTATAAAAAGAACTTGAGTGCTGTTGTCCTTTATGTCTGTTACAGTCTGCTCTTGTAAAGCTGGGTATTTTTAGTCATCTTAAATTCTTCCAGTAGGCTAACAATGCAGGAAAATCTGATCCTTTCCTTTGCTATTCAAACTCTTTTGTGAACATGTGTTCACTTGATACTCACACGGGATCATAAAAAAATCAAAATAGCACATGACTCACTCGGGGAAAGTAGGAATCCCTTTTCTCGGGGTCAGTATGGCTTCGTAGCCTCAATATAAACTTCTTATGTGAGCATTGCACTGTTGTTACACTGTTAATGACACTTTCTGTGGCTTTAGATTAGCAACATTAGTGTGACTAACCCTTGTTCGCTCCTGTGTTACAGAAGACCCCGATGTGAGGACTAGGAAGATTGTGAAAGTCGTGACTCAAACAATGATCAATGGCAAAGTAGTCGATGAGTCCAGCGAGGTGGAGGAGATCGAGGAACGCAAAAAATGAACCAAAGTGCATCAGTGTATGGAAGCAATGTTTCATAAAGCATTAGCTGACTGTGGATCAAATGATTGTTTTCTTTATTTACTTTATTTAATCACAGCTGATATTAGCCCTCTGAGGTTTAAATAATGGCTCCAGCTGTGACCATACACCTGTATTATGGAGAAATATAAAAAGATCTTCTTTCCTATATAATAGTCTTCCATAAATAGTTTATACACATCACTTAAAATTACTTTTTTGTTCCCACGATTGCAAAGAATATGAAAAAAGAAGCAAAAATGGCATATTCTTCTACCGTAGGGTTAGGGTTGTGGTGATCAGCAGTGATGAATAACAGATCACAAGATCACTGTTATTGTCAGTGTATTGGAACAAGGCTGACCAGATTCTTCTTCTTCAATACTAAAATAAGTCTGGCTAAAGATTTGTAATTGCTTCCACACTTTTGAGGGTTACAGTCAGTTTAGAAAATGATGCACTGTGATGGTCTTTGTTGTGCTTTTCAGTCTTTAATTCAAATCCATGAAGTTTAATTTTCTTAAAATGTCTTTGAAAAGGTCAACCCATTTTTAATGCAACGTCTCGTCACTATTTTCTAAAATAAAATGTAATTACTATATCCTAGTTCTGCAGCATGAAAGATTTTCACATATCTTTTAGAAATGATTAATTAAGACCCAGTTATGTAAATAATATACATAAAATGTTCCTTTTCCAGTATCATCACAGGTGGCAAAAGTATTCTTTATGTAAATAGAAGTACAGAAACCTGTGTTTAAAAAGTACTCCGGTAAAAGCTGAAGTACTCAAAAGTGAAAAATACAGGCTCTGAGATGTACTAAAAGCACTTTTAGAGGATATTTCTACCAGCGATTTTTGTGCAAAGCTAACTGAAGCTTGTGGTAATAATAATAATAATCATAAAATTATGTTAGTATGTGAGACTACAAACAAAATTCCAATCTGTATTCCAATTCTAATGAATGTAGTCAGCTTGAATCTATTATGTAGGACACATCATCATCTGCTTAAAATCAAATTTGCTACACTGGATGTAACCCAATTTGACCATGAACACAATAGTCGCTGGGCACCGGTCCAACACACTGCCTCACTGTAAATTCATCAGTGTAACTCTCTAAAAAACCTCTGAATTAGTTAGTTTACCTCTGTGTGTTTCGCATGATGTTTCAAAATTTATCAGAACACATCATAAACAGACCCACTGTTTGATTAAAAAATTATAATATAAAACGTGATAGTAACAGTTTACAGTTTTTCAAATATCACTGAGCAGTCCTTACCTTTAAATATAACCCCTCTTCTTCCTCTTCTGTCCTGTCTTTCTTAGGTCGTTCTCCATCTCTGGGCAGCTTTAGCTAGCACACACACACTGCCCACAAACAGTTTGTGTTGATATTTGTTGCGCTGTTAGAAGTTCCTTTTGAAATTATCTGCCACAGCATGTTATTCCCGTTATGCTGTCATAGATGACTTTGCTCAAATTGCATTAAAATGAAACATCCAGGAAAAAACATAATCATGTATTTTTGTGGTTTCCAATATTTTAAAGGTTTAATATATGTGAAAAGTGAAAATGAAAGTATTTCCTAAACTTTAAACCCTTTCTTTTGATCATCACTGGAGGCTAAATGTGATTAAATATTTGTCTTAACTGTGCCAATAATGTCATTCATAAAGTGACTGTACCAACTCTGTTATTGTGTGATAGTTTCACTGTGAAAAACTACTGAAAGTATTGTTATGTACTTTTAATATCCAAATAAACATTAACCAAAGCGGCTTTACAGTGCCAATAAAACTCAGTGATTAAAATGTGTTTTGTGTTCCGGGTTTGTTTCAAACAGAAACCTTGGCTGATACTCAGAGAACAAAAACGAAATGTGATTCTGCACCAACCGAGCAGAAACTACCAAACCTGAATCCAGCAGTGTCGGGTAACAACCTTTGTGTGTGTGTTTCTGTGAGTTTGTGTTCACATTAAAGTGAAAATTTACAAAAAGATGGCAGAGCAAGCTCCTGCAGTGTTTAATGTGGTCTGCTGTGGTGGTGTATGAAAAAGTCAGATGTCAATGCAGAAACAAAGAGCCTACAGTCAAAGTGCAACAGGTGGAACAGGTAAGAATCGTATCAGAGTTTGTTTTGGGCTTTTTGGCTGTATGTGAGACTTGAGCAAAAGATACTTGGGTGTCTACCCAGAGGATTCGTCTTTGTTTTTGTGGGGGGGGTTTTTACTGGGAAATGTTCCTCTTTTTGTTTCCTTGTGAAAACAAAGTGCTCCGAGTGCAGTCAGGATGTCATTTGGGGATTTCAGCCACTTTGAGTTTTTGTTGTCTGGTCGCTGAAGGATTTTATCTTTCTTAGAGGTGTTTGTGTGTTGAGGGAGGAGGTTTCATTTAAATACTGAATACATTTCAAAAAGGTGTGCTCTTGTGATGACTCTACATAATATGGGAACACTGAGGACCAAGCAGTTGGGACACAAAGTAATGAATAGTCAGGATTGCTGGCAGGTGTGCAGCAGGGGTGTTTCCAGGCTTGTTAAAAAAGGCTGGCGTGGGGGAACATTGAGGAAACTGATAAAACCAAATAAAATCAGTTCAGTGAGTTGTATTTGCACACACCTCCTGCTGCCATAAACATGCATTAAGATTAACATGGCACAAGCACAACATTTAATAGAGACATATCAAAGCTAAAATGCAGCCTGGTTAGAACAGTAAATGTGATGAACTTACTGAGTGTTAGGATGAAATAATAACGTCTTACCGTTTGCAAAGTAAAGAAGGAGAGGAGGAGTAGGTTGTGGACCAAACCATGAGGCAGAGCCCACTTTGAAAAAATGAAAAATGTATTGTTTCCCATCTTAAAATAACCAATAGTATTTAGCTCATTCAGTGTTACTGTATACATTTACAACCATTCACTGAGGAGAACAATCATTTTTTTTGATGGGGAACCTTTTGATCTCACCTGTAATTTCCACTTGCCTGCACTCACATGTCAACACATTTTTGCCTGGAGGCTGCTCCCTTCTGTACCTGGTTTGTTCGGTGTAACCATTTCTGTTTTCATTTTGTATTTTTGCAGTCTAGCTGAGCGTTGCTTGGACATAAACTGCAGAAGCTCAAACTGCTTAAATAGCTCTGTTATGATCAAGAACTCTGGGGACTGAGTTGGCTTCCCACAGGGGCAGTGTCTGTCTTCTTGTCTTGTAAATAGTGAGTTATTTAACCCACATTGACTGTTGTGGCTTCTTACTGACAGCCGGATGGGAAAACACTCAGTGTGTGGTGTGGGTTTTGTGTGGGTAGAGGTGATGTATTAAATGGGATTGAGTCCAGAACGTTGAAGCAGCCCCCTTAAAGCTCCCCAGACTGAAAATAACTTTTAATTAAAACCTGCTGTGACACCTCTGCTCTATGTTCTACATATGGACTGTCCTCAGTTTTCCCCATGCTACACATATAATACTTTCCTTTATTTTTAATGACATGTTTTGGATGGACCAGTCTTCTTTTGATAAACTGTAGATTTCTTCTGTTCTTTAGATGATTATTCACAGCTGCTCTATGACAGAGGGGGTTCTAGGATTCCAGTCAAAGAAAATAAACCACCAGCTCTCCTATAAAAACCACTGGATGTGATTGTTGCAGTGTGTTTGGCATCCTCATCTAATTCCTCTCCTGTCAAGCTTCTGGAGAGCGGGAGTCATCTTTTAATTCAGTGTTGGGAGCATTCTTATTCACCCAGGCATCGCCCATAAAACCCTCATACAGCCTTGACAGTCCTGTGGCCTTGTAGAGGCACAACACTGAACTTCACCTGATCTAAATACATTCTCTGTTTTCTTCTCTCCACACTGTCTGGGCATGACAGATAATCTTTACCAAGTCATAAGCAATTTAACTTATTTTCAATGTAAGGCTGTGTAAATAGTTAGTTAAACTGACTGTCATTGATATGGCTGCCATTTTACTTCCTAACCCAGTGATAGAGTAAGCAGGTTAATATCACTCAACTAACTAAACAAACCCTTAATTACAATATAATTAGAGGACTTAGTGAATATGAATAGGTTATGTATTTCAAAGTATGGATAAACCATAAAAAGACCGTATAATGCAAAAGTAGTTCTAAGTAAATGAATAAAACTAAATAGTTACATAAATGTGGCAATATTTTTTTAAGTTTTTTTTTCAGTTCAGTTCATTTTTATTTCAAACATTTCAAACATGTCCCTTCACAATCATTACAAAATATCATTTCATTATTTGTTTGAAATTTGTTTGAAAAGGAGTAGGCAGAAGTATTTACTTATACTTATACTTATACTTATACTAAGTTTAAATACATATAATAGCAATTAGCTATCTGGAATAAATATCTATGTAAGTAAATATAGTTATAAAGTTATAAGTATTTAATAAAAGAGGTAAAGAATCATAATATGTTGTATAAATTGCTGAAAAAGCTGAAGATAATGGATAAATGTTAAAACATATAATATTCTATGAATAGAGTAGCTGAGACCAAACTGAGCTAAACACTGACAGTGTGACTGGATGAAAAACATCCTCTACATGAAAATAAAACATCAGAATAAGAGTTGTGTTTATGATGAATCAGTCTGACAGGCCTGTTGGGACGTCAGCTACTGTCCTGAAGTCTGCTGCAGCTGTTTGAATGTCTGTTTAGCAGCCCTCTGACGCTCATGTTCCCTCTCACATCGTTATGAAGTCTCACAGTCTAATGTCTTCCTTGTTCAGGCAGCTTGTCACCACATGGAGCCACGCTGCATAACACACAACCTACTGTAAGTTAAAACTATAGAAAGCTATGATATTTACTAGTTTAGTTTCTATAATTATAATACAGTTGACTCTAACTAGAAATTATATAAATACTCGTGCCTTATATTAAGGTTGTTTATATTCATCTGTTTATATTGTATGTTTTACATCATGGAGGAACACTCAGTTTATTCTGTGAATACCTGCGGCAGTAATCCAGAAATCGAGACAAACACCAGCTCACATTTAGTGCAGTTTCATGTCAGTGTGAATTTTCTGTATGTTATCACTCCTGTGAGAAAGCACACATCGGCAGAATCTGCTGTGTTAAAGCGAAGCCTGTAAAGCATGCTGGTATTTTGTCACCTTGATGAGAAACTAGTGAACTCCAGACATAGACCTTTAAGCGTTTAATAACTTTTAGTTCATCCAATCAGGATACACAGAAGAATTACAAGGTCACAGAAGAGACAACACAAAGATAAAACTGTCCACACCATTTTTCTAATGAGGGGAAAGATAATAGAGAGGACGGAAACACCTTGCTGTTTGTTTCACTTTCTTTTCTTTTCTTCTCTTTCTTTTCTTTTCTGTAAGATTGAAAATCATCACATGTTTGGAAACTGAAAACCGGGGGGCCCATATCTTCTAATCATATAGAAGAATTGGATTGGTAATTGTACTTCCTTGAATGATGTTGCTGGTGAAGATCGCCCTCCTGTGGTGAAAAGTAGAGTGTCCATGCAATTGAAAAGCAGAAAACACAGAAGCCATTTAGTTCATTATTACACTATAACTATTATTGTGTCGATTTGTATGGGAAATTGCAACCCAGTTTTTCCATATTTAATATAGAAACAATTTGTATTGTGCCACAACATGGCACATTAACACAAATACTGTGTCGGGAAAGTAATGAATAAATAGCTAAGAAATATGTATTACAGTGAGCTTTATTTATGGTTATCTGTGATTTAAGTGATTAAAATCAGTCCATAGTCAACATCTTAGTTGATGTTATCCTTGGTGGACTGGCTTTATACAGGAATATATAATGTATGACTTTTAAATTTACCTTTTATTTTGTTCAGTCTATGGGGGAATTTAAAGGGGCGTTTTGACAAATAAATGTGTGTTTCTGCCATAATGAGACCTGTAGGCACTGACCCAAACTGAAATCTGGTGACATCCTGAGATAGAAATGCTTCGTCACCGAGAAGAAAGGAAAGACTCGTGGACCATTTATCTTTCCTTATCGGACCAAAAACATTTATTTGAGTGTAGCGTATAATTCTAGCGCCTCTGATGGCCTATGTTAGGTATTACATTGCCATCCACACAACCACAGAAAAAAACGTTGGCCAGCGTCCATAAAATATTTGTGTCCATGGGTCCATAACTTCAGTGGAGGCCTTTCCAGGATTTACAAAGAGCTTGTTGGGGTCCCAGAAATATTTTAGGGTTTCTCATTTTTTAGGCAAATACTATCCAAACATTTTTTTTCAAAGGCGGATCCTAGCTTTACTGGTCATATGCCTCAGAGCGCATGCGTGACGGTTTCACCTTTTGGTGACCTGTTAATGCATCCTGAATAAACAGTCTTGGACACTACAGCTGCGCAACACTAAAACTTAATTACGTCATGTAAGTTTGCTGTTACTCAAACACACAGTGCTCTTATTTACATTTTTGTCAGCTTTCCATGTTTAAAGCTTTAAATTTAGAGTTAAAATGTGTAAAAAAAAAAAAAAAGTCTTACCTTACCTAGCTATAGTACGACACTTGCTAGCTAAGCAAGCTAATAAACTTGAAAGATTTCCATGTGAAAGTTATTTTTATCCGTTTACATAAATATATTTGTTTATAGCGTGAGACATGAAGTTAGTTGGTGTGATGTAAGATACCGAGGTACAGACATGTTACCTGTAACTCCGCTTCTTTGTGTGCACAGGCCAGAAAAGGACAACTCTGCCCAGACTGAAGTCTTTCCTGCTATCAGATATAAAGCTCTTGACTATGTTTTTGAGGTGAGCTTGTTCATTTTATCCGGAGTATTTCTCTAAAAGCTTGTTGTTCTGATTCTTTGTGTGTTTATTTCAGGCCAGCACCAGTCTGAAAGTCATGATGAACCTGCTGGCTCTGCCAACACCTTACCTGACAGGTGCCAGTGACCTGTATCCACATAGTGGAAAGCTGCTTGAAGACACCTACAGGAAACCGTGGGTCAGAGGTATTTAAACCCCCCCCCCCCCCAAACTTTAGTTTGTAGAGCGGGGATGTAAGTGGACCAGACTAGTGAAAATTTAATTTCTAGTAGTGCAAAGAAGTTTGACTCCATATTTTATCCTAATATAAGCAAAAGATGTGCAACTTCAATAGTACATTTCAGTTTTTATATATGATAAAGAAATGCTGCTATAGTTAATGAAAGAAATCTGTCAGCATGACTCTTTGGGCTTTGTAATAAATCAAAGTGTAAAATTACTAAAGTAATTTTGAAAGTACTTAAGCAATCATAAAAACAGTAATAGTGTGTTGATGATACAGGTAATCTTCACATGCCTGCCATATGAATTAATTTGCTTATATATTTATTCCCTTGACAGGACAGGTGATCTCCACTTGCAGACTTAATGTCGGTGGCTCTGTCCTTGATAATCTGAGAGAAAAAAATCCACCAGTAAATTCAACAGAAAGGTTCTCCCTTTTAAAAACACAATCCATTCACTGAATTTTGTATTTGTGGAGAGATATCATAAATACTTGTGTTACTTTTCAGATTTGATGTGAAAGATGAGGTGGAGGTGATACCCAGTTCTAATCCTGACTCACTTCAGGATTTAGATGAAGATTTGTATGTTTCCCTTTTAAAAGACTCACAGACTGACGGTCCATGTCAGGAATCGTTTTTTATGCAGACACCTGACGAGATCACGGATAAGAGTGAAGGTGAACCATTTCTGTATACTACAATAAAGTTGTAATTCTAATCTTCTTAAGGAAATCAGTTATGCTTAATAAAACATGTTTGTGTTCTGTGAAAGACCTCTTCTTGCCAGAAGAGCTCATTCCAGTCGATCACCTGGCAGAGTTTAAGAGACATTTGCCTACACTGAGAGTCAAGTTGTCCAGATTGAGGATGCTTCCTGTAGCTGACCCGCTGCTGAGCTCATCAGGAAATCCCATCTCAGAAGACAACATGTTCAGGTGTATTTTAAAACCTGCAAATAAACAACCTTTATGTGTTTATGACCCCACTAACCATCATGTTAAACCTGTTGGATTGTAGCTGTTTCAAGCACTGTGCATCTTATGAAAAACCGGCAGATGTGGACACCACTAATGTTCAGACATGCGCAGACATTCAAGAGGAGTTTGTTAAACAGCCACTCACGAACGGAGAGGTAACTAATCCTTATAAACATGAGATTATTTGCTCAGTTTATTGTTAATAGTTTTTCCTCTGTAGTTGCTGCTGTTGCCTGCTGTAGTGGAGACTCTTCAGCTGAGCACAGAAAAGTTCACAAGGTTTTCAAGCATCTGCAGTCGTGTGAATGTTTCCACTGAGCTGATGGACGAGGAGATTCCAGTCTTAGATGTGCTTCAAAAAGGTGACAAAGACCAAAATCATTTAAGATGAAATGGAAAAAAAATTATATAAAACACTATTAAAAGATAAACTGATATATTTGACTTTTCGTCAGCTTACCTTTCAAATCCCTCAATGGATATTTCCAAGTTTGATGTACCAGATGAAGCCGGTGAAGAAACCAAGATGAATGGAGGTCTGATTGAGTCAGATTTTGCAGGTACAGAGAGCTTAGATAAAAACTGTAACTTGTTGGTTTTACTTTTCATCCAATAATAGAGAAATTATTGGATGAATAATTTCTCTATTATTCATCCAATAATTTCTACATCAGGCACACCATGTCTCTTTGATTGTTTGAGGTGTCTAATTCTCTTTCTATGTAAGTTTTAGTTTACTGTGTCTTTAAGGATGTGCGGTGCTTCCCACTGAAATGGAGCTGGAGTTGACTCTCACCCCAACTCCCCTGAAAAGTCAAACTGACATCTGTCTGTCCACCTCTGAGCTCAAGAAGGAAGAGATGTCTCCTTGTTGCAGAATGTGAGTAATGTCAGGTCGAGCTGCTAACTAAACAGTTCTCTGATAGGTTTTTTTTGTTTGTTTATTTTCACTGATTTCACATTAACTGAACAAACACATAGAGATGTCATCTGTAAGTCATCTGGATTAACATTTATATTAAGATATAAATTCTTATAAAATGCTACAGCATGATGAGAAAATATGAGTGATTCCCATTTTATGGTACTTGGAGAAGCTTTTGAAACAATAATGATTTTCATCTAGATCTTTGGTGTCGCCGAGAGCTCAGAAAGAGATGAAGGCGGTACTTTGGAAGGCAGAGAAGCACCTGAACTTTGTGGTGGGCTTTCTGTTGTCAGGTAATTTTGTAATTAAAGGAAGACTCCACAAATGTTCCACATTAAATACTCAACACTGATTAACAGTGGAAAAGTGCCAAAGCCTCCACTGGCTCTTTAGAAACCACTTTGTTCACTGTGACAGTTTTGCTAAAGTGACTTTGAGGGAATCAGCAGGGGGAACAAAAGCCATTAAGTTTAAATCATGTGAGTACACATTTTGTTTTTTATTATGCAAAATTTGGGGTGAATCTGCTGCAGCACTTCTGACTAAGAGGACTTTAAAACTCACTGAGGTGCTGCAGTGCTTTGGCATCAATAGTTAAAAGGCTGATGGTTTTGGAGACCACCAGATGTCACTGTGGCCCCAAAACATCTTGGTCTTCAACCACCCATCTACTTAAACATTTCTGATGGGTTTGCAGCTCTAAATGGAGTCTCAAATTGGATGTAGAGACTTAAAACTTAATGTATCACAATCTAGGGACAGGGGTTGACAAAATGTGACTGTTTACCAGGCAGAGAAAGTCAATTCAAATGAATGTTGCTATCATGGAAACTCTGGGGTGCATGTTTTTGTGTCATGATTGGACTTAAAGTGATATTTTTTTTTGTTTTTTTTGTTTCTAATCTATCACATTTACAGACGTACTGAACACAGAAATCTCTGAACTGTGTCACTAAATTGCTGTATTTCCTACAGAGCCTCAAATGTATGAGCCAGCTGTTGACTTCCAGCCTCTGTGGGAAGCCTTAAAAGTTATCAAACTAGAGAAAGAAAGTTTCATAAGTGCTGCTGACAAACAGCAGTCCGAGATGGAGACGGGAGTCCCGCAGTTATCTTTGTGCTGCTGCTGCGACTTCACAGAGCGTGTGAAGTCTGATCTTCCCTCCATCAGAGAGGAAACTGGAGAAGACTTAAGTAAACTGCCACCTGAACATGTGGAGGGTGAGTGTTTTTGGTTTTTACATGTGCATGAGTCCATGTGTGGTAGCTGTATTAAACATATGTAGGTAATTAATTACTAAGCCGTCGGTTTACTGACACTTTTCCGCATCCATTTCTTGGAAGCAGCAGTCTGAGTAGAGATACCCAGACTTCACTCTCCCCAGCCACCTCCTCCATCTCTTTCAAGGACACATCAAAATGTTCCCATCTAGCTGAGAGACATAATGTCTCCACATGTACTGGGTCTGCTTGGGGGTTTGCTGGCTAAACATGACCGAAATATCTCATCTAGGTGGTATCCTGAAAGGATCCTATGCCAGAACCACCTTCTTTTGATGTGGAGCAGTAATCAGTCTCAGGTGGGGCTCAGACCCCTTTAGGAATTGTCCACTCTGTGGTGGTTAGTGGTTTGCATGATAGTTTTTGTCCATCACTATGGTTTTGGCAGCTCACCTGCAGCTGGTTTAAATGCCGAAATGCCAGTCAAAACCAGGTTAATTGTTTCAGGTGTTTTTTTTTGTTGTTGTTGTTGTTGTTGTTTTAAGTTGAAGTGCAAAAATTATTCATATTAAGTATCATCAGACCTCATCAATTTTCCTTCTATTCTGGTTTCAGTCGACTCCTTTCTATTGAGCACCACAGCTGAAACTCTTCTTCAAAAGAAAACCACTGTTGATTCACCTCCGAATGCCTCCCAGATGCCTGCGTTCAACACAGTGAATAAAGATGTAAAATCAGCTCCTGTCACCTGCACCAAATATGATATTGGTGACAAGAAGTTTTCAGAAGTTGCAAGCCGGTCTTCAGCTAAAAAAAAAGGCATCAGCAGACAAGGACATGACTGTCAGATGGAGCTGAGTGCGAACATTTCTGAGGAGGCTGTCGCCTCCACACTGAATACTAGAGATGATGACAGAGGTTTGCTGTTTGCAAGAAATCCACCAGAGCTGGACCTTGACCCCCTTGCCACCTTCATGATGCTTAGGTCTCAGCAGATCGCTCCTGTTGCTGCATCACCTCAGAGCTCAGGCAGCACTGCAGGTACGCTATGCTCACTAACTGTTCTTGCATAGTCTGAAGGTGATTTTCAGCACCTGATTTATGCTTTTGCAGCTTTATTTTCAAACATTTTTTTCTGAACTTAATAGATACAAACAGTCTGGTCTTATGTAAATGAAGTATTATAGCCAAAGTCTCCACAGGAAAACCGTGTGTAGCCACAGATCCCTACACTTCCCACAAAAGAAAACAAAACGCATGAATGCACTATAAAGCTCTTAGATTCTTCATGTTAGATTCCTCAGTAATCATCATAATTTCTTCAGCTAATCTTTTAATCCCGATAAGTTTATAAACTTCTGCTCACCCAACTCACATAAAGAGGGCATTGTTTCTAAGAAGGCTCTAAAGCTCTCAGGTAAGCTGATTATTTTTTTAATAGTTAAAAACCTCAACAGATCCAATAAATTTACCCTCGTCCTGAACTTTCTTGCTATGATTCCAGATGTACGCCTGTAAAAACTAATGTAGCCTAATGAAAACATGTTTTACCTAAGCTCATCCTTTTATTTATCAGCACATGAGGTGAACCACCAAGCACTATTGCCAGAGCTGCAGCCTTCTCCAGTGCAGAATCAAACACTGGACGTGAGGCCAGGAAGTTCAACCAGAGAGGAAGAACCTGCTAATCAGTGGATGGGTCAACTCAGTGGAAAATCACAGCAAAGACAGGACAGCCAAGTAGTTAAGATCAAACCTACAGGTGCGTCACAAGTTATCAGAGTGAAGTAAAGTAACAAACACCTTACTTTCACATTTGAGTTTCAGTCAAGTAATTCCACACTTTTACAAATGTATCATTAGCAGCGATTATATGGAGACCTGAAAGCCAGGCGCCTCATAGGGTTTTTTTTCATAGGGGTGGCCCTATTGAGGCTACTAAAAGTATTGGGGTCACAGACCAAAAACAGAATTTCCAATATAGGTTGCTTGAAAAATATGAAAAAAAGAGACAGGTCTTGACAGGGGGGACCACTTGGGGGACCAGCAAAGCCCCCCCGGCGATGCCTCTGCTGACAACAAGCTCTTGGAGAACGCTTGTGGTTTTGTGACATCAAAAACATCACTGCTAGTGTCAATTGTAACATATTACGTTTTTAATGCCGCCCTTTTGTTTTGAAGTCAGGCTGCTTGAGTGCATTTCTCATTGACCAGACTGTAGTAGGGTCTGTTTGGAAAGCATGGTGGTTCAGATGGTGTTTTAAATTAGTGTTTTAAACCCTGTGCAGACAGCCAGCAGCGAGCCTACTGTGAGCTGCTGGCCTTCGCTCAGCCTTGTCTGAGCTCTGCCAGACAGCTGGGGCTCAACTTCCCAGGGTGTGGAGACTTCAGCAGCCTGGCACCAGACCAAACTCACTTCCTTCTCAAACAACAGGAGAGGGCACTCTGCAGGGCCCCTGCACAGACTGCAGAACTGATCAAAGGTAGGAAATGCCATGTTAATGTTTTAATTTGCATGTTGTTGTATTAATGTATTAAACCTAGATTTGAAAGAAGTAAATTATCTACTCTCTCTCCCACTGTGTTGCAGATCAGGAAGCGCTTTTCAACCTTGCAGCTCTGATTCATGTGCTGGTGACATTTAAGGAGCTGCTGCTGAAGTGTGACCTCAGTACCGGTTTGGGTGAGCATGAACTACTGTCACACAAGCAGCCAACCTTTAAAGTTTATTAAGTTAGTTCAAAATGCTGCAGTTGTAAAGGGGGGGAAAAATCTAATTTTAATAAATTAAAAATTCAGACAGTTAACTGAAAGTAAATTTCATAATTGTGCTATTTTTATTATAACGTAGTATGATATTGTTTTTACTTTCATATAAGTAATGACTTTGTCGAGCCAGTAGGAGAGAACCTGGGCAAGATACAGAAATATCCCCTGTAAATATTCTAAAAAAGTACGATAGAAATTATGCAATCATGTGGGATCCCATCACTCAAAACTGGAAGCTGGAATTTCCAAAATCTTAACTTTAGTTTCAGTGTCTACACTGAGGTTTTAACCGAACAGATGCCATATTGTGAGATTTTTAACCTGCTGTTCTTGGACAACAGAGTACCTGACAAAGGCAGCTAAGGCATGTGCAGAGCAGAGTCTGCAGCAGCTGCTGAAGAGGCTGCACATCATCCTCTACCTCAGTCAGAAAAACCAGGAGTCCAGCCTCAAACTGCAGGAGCTCCAGCACCTGGTGGCTGAGTGGCTGAACAGCAGTAAAGGACAGAACACCACAGATAAAGTCAGTATTGTGTAATCAGTCATATACTTCTATCAGCTAAATATGATATTAGTTAAAGTCACAAATCTTTATGTGAAAAACACTTGATAAGAGTTGCTTATTTACCTTTGTGCAGATTCTTGTTATCGTATCAGTTCACTGTGATAGCAGCAGATCAACAATAATCAACAGCTTGAACCAGGTGACAGGTAAGCAGCTCACTGATCATTTCAGTCATTTCAGTCAAAGGTTATTAAACTAAAAAATATTCAAAGAAAAATTAAATGCTGCAAAACATGCAGAAATAAGACAAACAGGTGACTGTCATTGTGTCATAGAGTTAATTATATTTGTGTTTTTTTGTTGTTGTTTGAGGCGCAACTGCAGTTTGTCCAGAGCAGGACAAGATAAAGCTCAATGGTGCAAGTGTAGTCAGCAGGTAAAAGTGTATCATAGTTCATTCATCTAGGCCTGTGTGATACATTGGTATATAGAGATATGAAGTCATATGTAATTACATGATATTTCTGATGTAGTTGGATATTGTAGAGACACAATAAAGCTGTGCTTGAGGTCCCATCCCCTGCTTTCCGAGTTATTTTTTTTAAATTAACATACATTCTTTATTTTATTTTTTGTTTCTGAAATGCCTCATATGACTGTTTCTGAAAGATTTGAAAAGGGTATTTTCAGTTTCAAATGGTAAATAGTATCTATTTTATTATTTTATATTTTGGCAACAGCAAAATGTATACATCTAATAGCTATATTTTCAGATTAGGAGCCATTCATCACACTGTCTTGAGTATAAGTAAACACGTTGTTGTCACACTTCTATCCTGTTTACAGCATGCATGACAGTGTGTGCGTGGTGGTGTATGAACAGGATATTGGCCCCGACTTCCCCTGGACCTGTTTCTCTCTAGTCGTGGAGTACGACCATCCGGGCCAGTCTCCATGGTCTGCAATCTGTAGGGAGAGGAGCATCAGCCACCTAACATTCAACACCACCGTCTCTGATGCAGGTCAGCTGCCACCAAATTCCACGTATTCATATTATTGTTGATATTTTCACTTAAATGCTTTTAAATGTGCTTGTTTCCCTAAAGAGAATATCTTGTGGTGCCTGGAGGACAACGTCCCGTATGTGTTGTTTGTGACGGAGGGACTTATTAACTATCCGCTGCTACTGCAAACACTCGAGTCAGAGTGAGTTTTCCTCCTCATCCAGACAAGTAAAAACAACTGTGTTCAAGTATTGAGTGTTATGACCAGCCTTTACATCAGAATAATTTTTAAATGTTTTACATCTGAGTAGCTGAGATTAAAAAATAGTAAAAATAACTAACACCAGGTTACATATCACATAATCTAATATAAGAAGTTTTAATTTAAAGTTAAACAGAAAACTACAGCCAGATTTTAATAACAGTTAATGCAGAGTAGTATGTAAGCACATGAATGAAAAAGGAACAGTGCATCATGGCAAAGCCCCATCAGCCTAAATCCATTGCAGGGTAATTAACCCTTTAAGACCTACCATAGAACCAAGTCCGCCAGAGCTTATCTTTATATTTTTACATGCTGTAGTGCCATTTTTGAGAGCATTTCAAGTTGCAATACATCAATACAACCGTTATAGCCCAAATTGTAATAATATGTATGCATTAAGTCCATAGTAACTACATAAATTGCAAAAAAAAATGCAATAAACTACAAAAAAATTGAAAATTGTTTTTATTTTTTTACATATATTTCTAGTTAGAGAAATTTAAGAGGTTTATCCCTCACAACTGTAAATACAAAAAAGTTGCACAAAATAGTTTCCAGCAACAGGAAATTTATTTTGAGTGTCTTCATAGTTTTATTTTTGAAATACAACAATTTTTATATACTGCAGGAAAAACGAAAATAAATATTATAATCCAAATTTTCAAAAAAACAGCATGTGCATCAAAATAAACTATTTCCAGGAGTGCAATTTGAGTTCTAAGCATCCCAGAAACTATTCAGAAAAGCATAAAGTCAAACATGGCTTTTAAAAACACCAGTAAAGGCTTATAAGGCCCCGAAGGTAAAAAACTACATTTTCCGGAAAAATGACATCACTTCCGGTTTCGGGCAGGTAATGGTGGACATGCGATAGTTCGCGCTGACGTCTATTCCAACGTAGGAAGTGTTTTGAACAGCTGATCAGATCGGCAAAGCGTGTTTCTGGAATATTATGTTTTTGTTGCTACAAGTGCTTTTAATGCAATTTTTGCAAAGCTATATGTGAAAGGAAACCCGACCTAGGGCAAGCTGATGGCATAAGATGTAAGTACAACTCCTCCGGTTTCCTGTGCAAAAAAAATTATTGCGCTAGCTTACGTGGTTCCAGTTCTACAGGGATTTAAAAATAGTAACGCAAAACGGAGCGTGCCTGCTCCTACCGGTTTTAAAGGGTTAAGGGAGGAGTCACCTGATCAAGCCTATAACTATATGCTTTATCAAAAAGGAAGGCTTTAAGCCTAATCTTGAAAGTAGGAGCTGGCCCTACAGAAAAGTGGCCTGAAAAATGAAGACTCTGCCTCCAATTGTACTTTTAAATATCCTTGTAAGCCTTGTAAGTAAGCCAGCAGTCTGAGTGCTGTCGTAGTCATCACAGAGTTTACTCATATCATGGATATAGGAAACTTATTTTCTAGTTCTGCTGCATCACTTTTGACATTTTAACAGATAATTATAACTCTGACAGCTAAAAATCAATCAATCAATATGCTGCCTCTGCCTTGGACTTTCCTGACCTTCAGACAGCAAAGGCTTTTTTTTTTTTTTTTTAAGCATTTTTACCTGACCTCCCAGTCCTGACGAGCACTGTTTGATCATTTGGTGAAACATGTCTGTCACAGGTTTAATGTGATGGTGCTGGAGAGGAGCCACTGTCCCTCCCTGCAGAGGCTCGGAGGGATCCACAATTACACTCTCATCACAGTGGATGAAAGCACCGCCATCGTCATTCAGGTATCAGGAAACACATAAACATTTCATCTTTGTGAGGAAACTTCACGTAATACGGTGGTAGCTGTAAATTTTAAAGCACATCTAATAACAGTAGACTCCGCGAATTTGGGAAAGGAAACATTTTTCTTTACACATCTCAGGCTCTTCATGGTTTGTAAATGTGTCTGTGATAAAATAAAAATCCGATGTCTGACAGTGTTTTTAAGGGAACTGGTAACATGTGTTTCACTTAGGTATGGAAGCTTTTTTCTAACACTGAAAAAAAATGTACATGGAATTTAAACTGGTAAGTTATTTTGATGAAGTTTTTGAGATACTTAACTCAGAATTTTGAGTTTTTAAGTTGGAATTTCAACATGCATAACTCAAAACTTTGACTTACAGACAAGATCAGTGATAAAAGTCTGCTTCCATACTTAGTTTTATGGTTTCAGCTTTTTAAACGTCTTGGTTTTAGCCAAGTTGTTTTAGATCCTACTCTCACCACTTGACGACCGTCTTGATACACTTCTGGGCAGTTATTTTTAAGCATTATGTAACTTTCATTTCAGTCCAATCAGTCCTCATAAAGACAATATACACAGTTAGACTTGTTATGGGGGCGGATTTCCTCTGCGTTTAGTCCCAATGCTCTAATGAGTCTCTTAAGTGGAAATGCTGACCAATAAACTCTGCAACTACTTAAAGAAAAACACACATACTTTTGCTGACTGTGTGTGTGTGTGTGTGTGTGTGTGTGTGTGTGTGTGTGTGTGTGTGTGTGTGTGTGTGTGTGTGTGTGTGTGTGTGTGTGTGTGTGTGTGTGTGTGTGTGTAGGAGCAGGATGAACTATGTCAAGAGCGAGCCAGTGAGGGAGTGGTGATGAGGCTGACTGCTCTCTCTCTTCAGTACAGCTGCTGCTGGCTCATCCTTCATTGTCCAGAAGGTCAGGGAGGAAGGTGGGTGTCCACATATACTTAACCCTACACCCTCACTTGGAGAGTGTATTTAACTTTGAACCAAGTATTGACCCTAAAACCTGATGATTTTGTCATCCAAAAGGGTCCTTATTTATCTCCCCTAAACAGTAGTAGTGTATGAGAAGGCTTGATTTTGTGTGTGTGCAGATTTTCCAGTGAGGCCTTCAGCAACTTGGTGCTAGTCTATTCATCTCTGGTGCTATTGAGAATGAAGTCTGAGGATTTGGATGTGAAGGTAGAACATAAGTGGCGCCCCTCTCTGTAACAGATCATTATTATCATTATCATCTTCATTCAAGTCAAATTAATATCCTTTCAGGATACTGAAGACATTTCACCAATATTTTAAACAAAAAGACCAAAAGTTATAAAAAAGAACAAACAACAGTAGGATACAGGCATTTCTGTACATTGTCTTGCAGGTGCTGATAGTGTCAGATGTATTGGAAATAGCAAAGTCCATCAGTCAGATCTGCTTCCACAGCCTGATGTCCAGTGACAGAGACCCTGTCAGCTTCTTGAACAGAGACTGGCTGACTGTGATGCCCTCACAGGTGAAACTCATATCCCCAAATCAAAGCTATTCATACAGAAAGGTCTAGAATAAATTACACCATTTTCAGTGATGAATTAAAGCAGTGTTTTGACTCTATTCTTAAGAGCATGTGGATACATTTTTATCTATGGTTAATTATAAGCTGGTTGAGTTGTAATCAAGAGGGATAACTGGACAGCATACAGTTAGAAAATGCAGGTTCTGTGCAGTTCTGTTTTTGTATTGTATAGTCACATTGCAGAAAACAGTGGTTGGAGACCAAGATCTTTTATTATTAACTGTGATAATTAATACTGATAAATTAGGAAAAAATGCCATCTACATACACAGAAATTCACATTAAACAGAATGTTTTTTCATTAATTACTTATACTGAGAGACCAGTCAGGACCTCATAGGTTTGAAACAGAAATTATTCCATAAATGGTTGTGAAGTTTCAAAGAGACAAAAACTAAATGCACCTATTACAACTGTCTTATGTCTGCTGTGTGATTTTATTTATTTATTTTTTTATGAATCAAAAGCTATTACATGTTTTGTCATTGATTGCATTTCTTTTTTTTTTCCATTTGCTTCCTCCAGGAAGAAGAATGTTTGTCACAGTTCCCTTGCATTAACCCCCTGGTTGGACAGCTGATGCTGAGCAGAGTGCCATCCTTTGAGTGGCTCCTGGGGGCCTCACTGTGTCAGCTGAAGGAGCTGCTTCCTGAGGTGCCACATAAAGTGCTAAAGGTGATCATGTGCTGTAAATATGTTTGTATTTGGAACACTTGTTTTACAAAAACGTATTACTTTAGACAGAAGGGGAAAGTACAAATTACAAATAAAAATAAACAGAGTTCCGGGCACCGGTTTAGCTCAATGCGTTGAGCAGATGACCATATGCCATACGGCTAAGAGCAGCCGGCCCGGGTTTGAGTCCAACCCGTGGCCCTTTGCCGCATGTCTTCCCCTCTCTCTGCCCCCGCTTTCCTGTCCTTTCTTCACTGTGTCTATCAAATAAAGCTGAAAAAGTCCCCAAAAATATTTAGAAAATAAATACATAAATAAACCGAGTTGTTAAGAAATTAAATTTGATTTTTTCCCCCCTTCTCTTCCGAGTTTAGCTCTTCAGTGACACGACCTCCCTGTATCCACTGGCAGCAGATCCAAAAGACCCTCAAACTTTGACCACTGAGACAAACCAACAAAGCAGCCCACAGACTCACACTGGGGATTATGAATGCATGAAGTCCCCCCATCCAGACCTTCTCTCTAGCAACCAGAACACGAGCTTCCTGTTCGAGAGTCCACAGGAGAGCTTCTACCCAATATTCGAGGATGGCAACTCAGATTTCAAACTTGACCTGAGTGATACTTTTGGCAGTTCAGATGTTTGTTTCCAGGGAAGCTGGACCAGCAATGATCCATGGAGAGAGGATGGGAAGATCTCTGGCTGGAGGAGCATAACTGGAGCAGTGGGGAGGGTTGTTGAAAGATCAGTCAATGAGTGGACACACAAGACTCCGCTAAACGATTACACCATTTCTTCACACCCTGCTGACAACCCACTCAAACTGGACTCTACCTTCAGTTACAGTACCAACCTGCAGCAGCCAGCCAGCCGCCAAACGTCCACATACCCTACACTCTACAAGGACTTTAATCCTCCCAGTCAGCACATCACCTACAGTCTTAGCACACCTACAGGTATCCTGTGGGGTCATGATCACGTTGGTGGAGGGATGACATCACTTTCAGCCAACTACGGCTCCAGATACTGGGCAGGACAGGAGAGGAAGAGGAACAGAGAGGCTGCAGGCTTGATTGGATCAGGTGAAAAATAGAAATAGAAGCTGTTCAGGTCTCTGGCACAATACTAGCTGTTGACACAACCTTTGATACTATACTTACGTTGCCATGGTTCCCTGTAGTTTTTGTGGAAGATGTCTATGTCTGTAAACACTCATCAAAATATCTCTGAGCAGCAGTAAAACTGAAAAGTGCCACACAAGCCGCAAATGGAGACCATTTGCCTTCAGAGTAAAAGGTGTTTCAAAAAGGTGGAGCTTTTACTTTGAAAGCGAATGCAGTTTGTATAGTTGACCATTCACAAGATTTACAATGACAGGAAAGTGCAACAAAGTATAAAGTACATTGTGCATTCTACATCATGGTCCTCAAACTTGCACAGAGAACAAACAACTTTTATTGTCTGGCATACTAACCTGAATTTTATGCTGGTGATGTGAGCTGAGTCACTTTTACTTCAAGAGTCAATAGTTTCCAAGCCTGAAGACAGCACATCAGGTGAGGAGCAATTCTGAGCAAGACTAGGAGCATGCTCAGAATCTTTTTTTAACCTTTTTTTCCCCCTTTTTAAAATTTTTAATATGTAAATACAACTAAAGCAACAACAAAAAAAGTCCACAATATACAGAAAAATAAGACTCCTCTAAATCATGACGAACTATGGCAATGTTCATGATGCCGTGCTACTCCCAGTGAGACTGTGAGCGTGGAGTTCTGCTGTGACATCCCCAAGTCTCTGAGAAAAAACATTCAGCAGTTTTAACTCTCGATTTTCCTCCCAGGTTCTTTATTTACATCTTATAATTAAAAATTTAGTTGAATAGTCACACGAGAACCAGCAAACAAGTATAAGTGGGCATAATAGGAGTTGTGTTGGGTGATCTAATTTATAGATCCCATGTTCAGAGCTGCACGAGAAAATGATCCTGAACAGAGTTTGTGGTTGGAAATGCACATTATAGTCTCCTTTTTCTTATTTCACAGGTAAAAGTTCAGGTGCTAACATAGCTCATTTGTTCTTACTTTATTTTTTGGTTGTTGTTTTTTTTACATTTGCAGTGTTGTCACCATCGAAGAAGGGAAGGCTGAGCTATGAGAGGGTGCCGGGCAGAAGTGATGGACAGACGAGGCTTAAATTGTTTTAGAAAAGAATGGGAGAAGGAATAAAAAATATTAAAATGCATTAAAACAGTAAAAGTTCAGTCATGGCATAGTTTGCAGTGGGGTTTTTTCTTCTCAGATTACATTTTTAGTTTTTCACCTAAAAGTCTACATTTTAAATGTTTATAAGCCATTGTGATTTTATGAATTCCTTTTTTGTCACCAAAAATGCTGTTAATGTTTAAAAAAGGAGTAACAGTTAATTTTATTAAAGTTCAAGGCAATATCATATGATTTTTGTATTATTTCAATCTAAAATATTATTTATTGTATAAATTTGCTTTGCACTTTTTCATAATATAGTTTTAGCTATTTTAAGCTGTTTTACAGGGCACACTGCTCCTTTTCTATTTATAATTTAATTTTAGTTATCTATTTGTAATTTATCAAAATTCAAAATTTGTTTGATGATTTTTTTGTAAGTGTCGCGGAAGTTTCCCAAGCTGGTATAGAAACAGACAATGAATAGTACTAATAACATGGTAGCATTTTAAATTGATTAACGCCTTAAATCTGCTTACAACTACATTATAATGTGTTATAAATGATTATATGTTTAAAAACTGCTAAGTAACAAGGAGAAGGTGTTGGCAGGTTCTTCTTATAAAATAAGATTAAGCATAATTATAATTATCTGCACATGTTTGCTGTGCCCCCTCCCCATACTGAGCATGCTCAATTGAGGAAAAACAAATTGTGATTTATGGCTGGAGGAATGGGATGGAGGGTGTTTCCCAGTTAACCTGATAAAGTCTCATTTTAGCAGCTCCAATGGCGGGGCTTCTTTTTTTATATATATAATTTAGTGGAGCAATCCCCTTATCGTGCTCTCTCAGCATGTGGAGAGAGTGCTTATCTTCACGAGCCAGCAGAGTGAAGCCAGCTCCCTCAGGAATGATCCCCAGACAAAGACGACCCCAGGGACATCGACTCCAAGCCTCCCTGCCTCTGGACAGCCATATCAAGCACTGACTACCACCATCAATAACCCACCACTTTCTTTTTTTTTTTTTTTTTATGTGTCCCTCTCTCTACGTGTCCGTCTCCCTGGCTGCTGCCTGCTTAGAAGCAGTGGACAAACAAAGAGAGAAATGGTTTGTTTTTTTAATGGCACAGGAACAAAAGCAGTCAGCAGGGTGGTCAAAGGAGTCCCCCTATGAAGGCGAGGCAAACAGTAGCCTAATGGTGCAGTAATGGTCCCTGACTACACTGGAGCCCTGCACTGAATGGGACAGGAGAGATATTGTGGGAAGGAGCAGGCTGTTTAAACCAAAGCATCCTTTAGTCTGGCTCCTATTTTGGCTTCAGCTGTAAAGGTCACACTGTTATCTTTAATCACAGCCTGCAATTAAGAGTCACCTGTGAGTTTTCTCTTTTAAAGAAGAGATGGAGCCCTAGCAGAAGCACCTTTATAGTTGGATAGTGATTACAGATGGGGGGGGGCTTTTGGGCACAAAAAGCAGCACCTCAAAATGCTGAGTAAAAGGAAAATGACACAAGCGCCATGAAACAAATAATGATTCGCATGGTAAGAATAAAATTTTCTGAAGTATAAGTAATGTGTTGGTATTTGATAATCCAAATGTAGATTTATCTTGTAGTTTTTCGCCTGGTTCTAGTTTTAATATATAAGGTTTATTACCATTTTAATTTTATTCTGGAATTCGTGTTCTTACCAGGATTTTAAAAAAAAAACTATCTAAAAAGCTGGTGCTGATTTTTGCACAGGGTTCTTATAACATTTGAAAATAAAGTGAATTTAAGATTAGGATTTTTCTTTTTTTATTAAAAAAAAAAAAAGTGCCTCCGGGAAACAGTTCATGTAATAATAACTGGTTAGTCAGTGATCATCAAGATAACAATTTAGTCATGTGTCAGTTCAACTCAAGTCACACTTTGACGAACCTTGAATCATTAACTTAGCAATCCATTGCACACATGGTGTCACAGTTGTGCTAAAATTATAATTGTATAAGTTAACATTGTATGAATGTTAGCTTATACTGAACGATTTAAATTGTTTAAACTAGTGATGGTGCTGTAGAGGATAACCAAAATGCTACATGAATGTCCATCTGTACAAAATGTGGTTCCAGTCTTCAGTTTTCAGGGTGTTGTCCCACAAAAAATGGACCTTTACAGGTAGACTGAGCCCGATTGAATGTGTAACTTCTGTGTTGCCTTAGTTGATAAAAAATGATAAAGTTTACCACTATATGCCTCCTGATGATTAACAAAAATGTCTTTAAGGCTAAGCAAAACTAAGCCCCAATCAACAAGGCTGCTTAAAGTTTGCTTTGTTTTACATTTCTGATGAAAACCCCTCACATGATACCAACTGTTGAAATGAGATGGTGCTGGGGTAAAATTAAAAAGAACATTTTTGGTCCAGTGCATCAACTTGCAAGGGGCAAACTCCAAAAATAAAACGCCTGATTATGTGGTTTTTGTCAGCTGTTTGAACGACTGCATCAGCAGGACGTATTACGTTATATATACGTAATACTTCCCATTTTTACAAAGTTAAAAATGGGAAATATCCAAACAGCTCAGACTCATTTTACTGTAATTTCTCCAAACTTTGGCTGTGTTGTAACAGTGTAGGATGAAGTAATGCGATTTGGTCTACTCCTAAAAAAAGATCCAGTGTTTGTAATGTAGCACAACACTTGTTTATTTATGAATTCTGCAGTGACTTCTGGCTTAGATTTTCTCTGCAGAACCCCCTGAAAAAACACAAGATGCTATACTTCATTCAGTTGAATTTATTTTACGAGTTTGCCCTCATTCTGCTCCCAGATGATGATGATGACTTAAAGCAGGTACTCTGCCATCAAACCACCACACAGAGAAGTGAGTCTGCAGACCTGGAGTGGAGGCTGGATGGAGGCAGCGAGCAGCGGCGCCTGGCCTGCAGGTGCAGCCTCTTGGACGTGCAGCGGGGTCTCATGAATGCCCGATTCAGAAAACGGCCCCCATCGGGCCTGTTCTCCAGGCCCGGGGCTAATCCCGGCCCCTAATCGGATTATGTAAATTCCTACTCCACACAGAGACTTTTATGGAAGGCTGCGTCTTTGAAACAACACTTGAAGGGTGTAAAAAGAACAGTGACAATTGGTTAAACTAGATGTGTTTTTCTGTCTGAACGGAGGTTGAAAGTGGGAGGCAGAGGAAGGGGGTGAGATGGGGGAGTGAGGAGTGGCTGCAGAGAGGTGAGTTAGACGCTGTGCTCTCCGTGTTTCCTCTCTAATTTATGTGTGGCCCCTTGGAATGGCTCAACAAGATTACCGTAGTCATAACAAAACCCATATTGTCCGACTGTCAATCTGGATATGGTATTTTTACCTTTTGTGGCCCAATCAGACCGGATTCAAAGCAGAGCAGCCACTGATATCAAGGTCTTTTCCTCGGTGGAGGGGACGGTGGGTTGTCCATGCCTAATGTCAGAGAAGCAGAAAGGAATAAGTGTCCACAGCAGTAAGAGAAGGATCAGAGAGATGAACGTCTCAGTTTCACTTCAATAGGAATTTATTTGTCACCTTTAGCGCTAACCTTCAAGGATTAAATGAGCAATGAATCATAAAAGCAGCACAAATAGTCATTTAAAGAGCTGTTAAATCATAAAAGCTGCAGAAAGGCCCCCACAAAAAAAGACAAATCATTTAAACACAGCAGCATCATATACACACACACACTTGTTCCAAGTGACAGAAAAAGGAGGAGTTATGTGTTTTAACAATCACACCAACCTCACACAATGCACGCAGCGGCTCCACGACAGCACACGTCAGACAATGGAGCTCGCACTGCTATAAAAATGTGGGATGCGAGCACTCGGCACTCTCATCCCTCCCTCCCTCTCTCTGTCTCTCCCCTCTCCTCTAACTCACTAGGAGCTCAGTGAGCATGAGGAGACGCGTCTAAGTGGACCTTCACACTGGTCTCCAGGACACATCGATGACAAAGGAACCTCTGCCTCTGAGATTTCTGCACATTTCCCACACACAGGTACAGGTGAGACATTTACTTCATTCTCCAGGATTTTCCCTCCTCCGAGGCAATGTTTCCATTTATAGTAGCATAGTAGATATTTAATGTGCTGTAATATATAGTTGATAGCTGCAGATATTTGTTATCAAAATATTAAGTGCAAAAGAAGTTTAATAAATAGATTCTAATGTAGTTTAAAATACCATCTGTTAATGATTTAAAGGCTTCATTGCTTGCAAATGGTAAACACTGCAGAAGAACTTGATGTGTCACTTGTGCCAGCCAAAAAAACTCTTGAATATGCCTTTAAATATGAAGAAAAACACAAAGGCTGTGTATTGCAGAAATAGGTAGCAAATGAATCAATTATGATAAATGCTTTTGTGGGGTTTAAAACAGTTTGCAAATTTCACCATGCTCCTGGTGCCTCCACCTTCCTCCTATTACTCCCCAGCGGTGATGATTTCTTTATTTATTTTAAAGCTTTTATATCCATTTTTTCTGTTTTGCATTGAGTTTGGAATCAAAAACTCAAAATAAACACAAATTACTCTCATGTCTTGAATTAAGTGGCCTAACGTTGTGTCACTTGTTGCAGCTGAGCTCAGCATCATGACCAGAAAGGTGTTCACCAACACGAGGGAGCGCTGGCGCCAGCACAACGTCAACACTGCCTTTGCCGAGCTCCGCAAGCTCATCCCCACCCATCCTCCGGAGAAGAAGCTGAGCAAGAACGAGATCCTGCGCCTGGCCATGCGCTACATCAACTTCCTAGTCCAGCTGCTGGAGAGCCAGAGCGGCCAGCCGGCCGGCCACTCCCCCGCCGCCCTGCTCACCTTTCTCAGAGGCAACATGGAGCAGCTGCACTCCCCTCCTCACCCCTGGGCCCTGACCAGTGACACGGAGGCTCCGTCGCCCGGATCCAGCTGTGACAGCTCTGAGGCCTGGTAGAGCCGCAGCTCATCTAACAGAAGCAACTCTGGAGTGAACTTTTGGACCCTTTCTTTCTTCCCGGGGTTTCTGCTCTGATCTGGTCCTCTGTAAAGACTGTTGTGTCTGCCTTCAGGGCAGAGTGTGTGATAGTCAAACGTGGCTGAAAAGTGAGCACCGTCTCTGTGTTGAAGTTATGAAATATAATTTGCAGGTGAAATTGATTTGTGTTCTGCATGGGTGTGTAAAAACCTGGATGTACTATTCCTCTCGTGTCTTTATGTTAATATTCCTTGTTGCCGGCCCGCCTGGAACTAATTTAGTTTTGCAGTATCGGGGTGTTTTGCCAATGAGGAGAAATGGAAGGGATTAAGGAATTTCTCATTCCAAGCAAAAGATTGAATAAGGAATTTGAATAGATAATGGTTCAGCCAAGACTGCAAATAATCTCAAAATAACCAAGGGCACTTTTTCCCCACTAGTCGACATGCTACCCCCGTCCTCCGAGAGAAGACTACATGTGACCTTTCTTTTCAATTATCAAGGTTATACCACTTCACAAAAATCAATCCTAAGAAAGCCTTTCCCCCCTTTTCTCATCCCTTTCACACAACAGCGTCAGTATTTGTTACTAGTCAGGTTGGATTTTGGCAAAACTGACAATCTTCTTTCAGTAATTGTACACAAATCTCTTCGCTGTGTTTTCACTTGGTCATTTTTTGTACAATACGCATGTCATATAGCCAAAGATGATAATAATAATAATAATAATAATAATAATAATAAGTTGATTGTCTCCTGTTAAGAGTGTGCCGATGATCTTCTGATACCTCTTTTGTAAGTTATTTTGGTTTGTTTGTGAATATAAGGTATGTTATTTATTTGAACTATTTATTTAATAAATGATTTGTTACCTTCTGAATTGTTAAGTATGAGTAATTGTTTCACTAAAGTGAAAGCCCCCAGTAAGCAAATATTGAATCACATAGACATAGATACATTTTATCATTTTAACCTATTATAGAAAAGGGGATCTGGACTATAGTTTCAGTCTGACATTTACTCCAGGTGCTGATATAAAATCTAATCATTCAGGATAGTTCAGTAAAAGCAACAATCCTGGTTGAAAAGTAGTTTTTAAATTGTAGCATTGTCTGTGTGACCACTGAAATTAAAGTTTATTCAGATAATGCAACAAATGAACTGCTCAGAGGAGTTACAAAGATTATCCACACTTCTCCCCATCTTTCCCCAGGTGTGTATCAATGCAGCTAACCAAAAATTTAATTGCATACTTTTAGATAATAAACTCCATCTTTTAACTAATTTACTTACTTACTAATTTCAAACTTTTATTGTTTTTTTTTATCTAACAGTTTCATTTTCAAAACTAGTTGTTTCACCCATCCACCCTCTGTGTTTAAATGATTTATGCACTTCTTTTAGCTATCAGTAATTTTTGTTTTTACATTTTGTTTCCTTTTTTTGTTTAAGTCATGCTAATATTAAGTACCCTCGGGGATATTTGTACCCCTGGTTGGTAATCACTATTCTAAACTGTTAGAGGAAGCAGGAAAGTGGACACTCCTACAAAAAGGTCAATTTGTGGGTTGAGGTAAAAAAAAATACACAAAAAATAAACACCCAAACACTCAAAAAAAACAAAACAAAAATAACCTATAATTAACAATAACCAATAAATATACTATATATAATTTCATATAGCTAGATAGATAGGTTTTTACAATATAAGTCGCCTTTTTAGAGTTGCTGTGAATGGAACAGACTCATACAATGCACAGTATATATTGACATGTGGAGTGGAATAGTTTAGTTGTTTCACAGTATGTCAGAAACACAGCTGATGTGAAATTAAGAGAAAATCTGCTGCTCTTTGTTCTTGCTCAGTAAGCCCAGAGACATTTGCTTTTAGCAGCGCCTGTGATGACCATGTGGACACAAAACTGACCTCTGCTCTCTGTCTACTGACCAGAGGCCTGAGGGATGAGTGCTCAATGTGACCGCTTAACTTGCAACCTCTGAGGTCAGAGGTCGCTCTAGAGTCAAACACTGTCGAGATGACCAGAGTGCAAATGCCGTTCTTGCTCTCTGTCTCTTATTTTTTAAAGGATAGCATCACTCTGTTGCTTCATAAGGTATTTAGCAGCCCTAAAGTAAATATATATACATAATACAAATATATATATATATATATATACATATACATATACATTAAATATGTATGTAAATTTTACATTGCCTTGCTTATTTTTACTGCTGCCAATAAATAATTAGGCCTTTTTTAAATTATCAGAATAGCTGCTGATCAATTTTCAGTCAGCAAACCTATTAATGGATTATTTCTTTCACCTCTAGCTACAATATCAACAGTCTTCTTGTTTGGCAGCCGGTTAAACTGAGGTCAGACATTTACATGTCTAATCGCCTATTGTGACTACAGAAAATGGGCCCCGTTTTCAGGCAAGAGGCAGCAACTAACTGAGCTGCAGAGTAAACACTGAGTCGGTTTTAGGCGCTTTCACCCCGGCTGTTAAACTCCAGCTAATGGTGTGTAAACGGAGCAGAGGGCAGCTGGACACAGTGACTGCAGGCCTGTGGGAAGTGACAGGTGACTCTTTGTGATGCTGCAGTAATACTAAATGAATTCTATGGTAGAGGCAGAATGACAAATATTTCAACCAAGCAGTATGGCTCATCTATAACATGAATTTAGGAAGTGTTTATTGCTTGAGCAATTTAACAGGAAATTGAGCAACTTTCTGGTAAAATGCAAAAAGATTAAAATAACAGGGGACTGCTTTGTGAGCTGAACGTTTTGGTGAAAGCCATCATGATGTTTCATAATTCAGTCATCTGACACTGGAGGAAGGCGTGTGAAGCCTTTTCCGTACAGGCTGTAAGGCTGTGAAAAAGCATTTTGTTGAACCACCTTATTTACAGAAAACGCCTAAGCAGTATGAGCATAACTCTGACCTCAACTTTCCACAAGGATTATGAAACCATGCACTGAGAAATAATAACAAATCTGTACGCTTCTCATTCCCTCCACCAAGTATATTTGCCTGATTGACTATTCTCTCCCAAGTATGTGGGCAATCGTCTATTGAGAGCACATTTCCTTATCAGCGTCTAGCACACTGTCTGAATCCGTTATCACAATGGGCCAGATCAGTGCAGGCAGCCCCTCGCTCTCTCGGCTGAGGCGCCCATGAAAAAGAATTTCTGGAGTTGGGTGCCAACCGATAGGCCCTGAGCTCTTTATCCCCTTAAAGCCAATTCACACTCTGCATGTTTAAATATCTCAGCTCAACCCCTGCCCTCCCACTCCCATCACGCACTCGAACCCCTCCTCCTCCCCCTGCACCTTCCTCTCGCTCTCTCTCTTACCCTTCCGAGTCCAAGCATAGACTTGCGAAGCTGCCGACCTGCAGCACGGGTGGGTGGCTGGGTGGGATGCAGGTGCAGGGCTGGTTGGATAGTGAGAGGAGGGGAGTCTTCCATTGTTGGGCTGGACAGCACCCTCTCTCCTCTGGAGCACCCTCTGATGGGGGAGCCCACTGACAATCACACATCCTAATCTGATTATGCAAATGTCTACTTCAAAAAGCATTGCGCTGTAACCCCTTACCCTGTGGTGGGAAGACAGAGCAAGGAAGGAAGAAGTGGAAGCAGTAGGAATGCAAACAGGAAATGGTAGATTGTTGAGTTCCAGAGAAAATTAAATATGAGGGCAAAAGCACAGTTAGGGGCTCAGTGATTCTGCTGGTTAATCACTCATTGATCACTCACTCTCACACATCCACCGCACCACCAGGGGAGGTCTAAGGTTGAAAACAGTACACACTCGCACACTGAATGGCCAGTGACTGCCTCAGCAGGGCATTGAATCCAATATTCAAATGCTTATTGTTTTTCCAGACGCTCCTGAATCCAGCGTCAAAAGGAATCTACAATGTTAATGAGGGGGACAAAGTACCCAGAGTTAAGATTTACACGCCCAAACAGTCAGCGGTGACGTTTCCCAAGAACAACAACGATTCCTGAAGGCGTGGCTGACAACTCTTGCGACCCTTCTGGCCTCAGCAGGTTTCTGAAATCAGCTGCCTCTTTCTGCTCCTGGATATCTTTCTACTACGAGTCTTTAAAATGTTGGGAGACGTGTAGTTATACACTGTAGTACTTTCAGCTAAGTGCTAATGGTATAAAATTCATCATCGTAGTGTATCATGTTGACATGCACACGTGCCTCTTATCCAAATATGGACTGGAGGCACAAGTGAATATTGTCAGATCAGAAAGTATTTGGTCAAAAACCAAAGTTGAAACTCAAACATACTAATATAAGGATCTGAGTTAGTTCTTGGAGAGCTAAAACTTTACCTATCTATTTTCTTAACTACTTGTTGGGTTGGTAGCCTGGACCATCCTCCAACTGACGTTTGGAGAGAGGCAGGATGTAACCTGGACAGGTCACAGGCAATGATGGGGTTAATTTGGAGTCACTAAACCACCTAACATGCCAGGCAAAAGTAACAAAGACAAAGAACACACAAACTTGCAGAGATGCTGGAACTAACCACTAGTTTTAAGCTAGGGATGCATCGATGCAACATTTTCCTAGGTCAGATATAAAACTCTAGCTTCCATAATCCAGATTTACATCGTAGATGTAGCAGTAAGTAGTGAAGAAGGGCATGCAGAGACTTTATGTGACGCAGGAGGCTTTTTTCTATTTTAAAGGGCAGCAATCAGAAGTATGAGACATCATATTACTAACTCAAGTTACACATAAGTTGTGGGAGTGATGTATAAGCCTATATAAATGAAATTTCCACTGAAATTTCCAATTCACTCTACCTCTACTATACTAACAACCACAAACTGGTGCTCTGAAAACTTTTTTCATTTCCTAGTGTATTTCTCCTATTTATTTGTTTTATTTTTTCCAGCACTGTCAAATTTACGGTTATTACATTTTAAGGCACGGTGAAAAAAGAAATGATTCATAACAAAGAAGTGAGTCAGAGTTCAGATTTATTTATTTAATAATCATCTTTTCTTATATACTTTTAAAAAAGGATCAGACCACAGCTGGTTTTCCTGCTGACATTCAGACACCATGGATCTGCCTCTCTCTGCCTGCATCCTGCTGGTACTTTGTGCGACATGGAGTGCAAATGGAGGGAATATTCTGGTGTGGTACACCGATGGCAGCCACTGGATAAACATGAAGCCTGTTCTGGAGAAGCTGGTTGACAGGGGACACCAGGTGACTGTACTGGTCCCGAGCTCGTCATTATACATGAACACCAATGAGCCCACCCACTTTCACTATGAGCCCTTCAACGTCTCTTTCTCAAAAGACGCCCTGCAGGATTTTTTAGAAGAATTCCTTCGATTCTCCATGTATGAAATTGATTATATGAGCTACTGGGAGATCTACATCAGATTCAGTGAAATAATCAGGACTCAAATGCAGTTTTCTATCCAGTATTTGGACGGTGTGGTGAAATCAGAAGTCGTCGTGAAGAAGTTGAAAGAGGGAAATTATGACCTTCTCTTCGCTGACCCCATCTATCGTGGCAGTGACTTGTTAGCAGATATTTTGGGGATCCCGCTCGTCTTCTCCTTTCGCTTCTCTATAGCTTATAACTGGGAGAGGCATTGTGGTCAGATACCTGCTCCACCATCCTTTGTGCCCGGTGCCATGAGCAAACTCACAGATAAGATGGACTTCTCAGAGAGAGTGTGGAACTTTCTCTTCTATGCTCTTCAAGACATTGCGATGAGTCACATTTTTGGAAAAGTAGACAGATATTACTCTGATGTCAAAGGTGAGCACTGATTAAAAAAAAATATTTGAAATCTGCTAATACTGTAAATGAAGTGTTTTATATCTTATCAGATCTGATTTAAAAATATGTCCTGTATGAACTATTGGTGATACATTAATGTCCTTTACTTATGCATTGCAACAGGAACTCCCACCAGTGCCTGTGAGTTGATGAGCAAAGCAGACATCTGGTTAATCCGAACCTACTGGGATTTTGAATTCCCTCGTCCTTTCCTCCCCAACTTCAAATATGTTGGTGGGATCCACTGCAGACCTGCTAAACCTTTACCAGAGGTAAGGACACTCAACTATTACCATCTGATTAATCATTACATCACAGAATATTCCTGCCAGGAGCAGTGAAGCCATCAAAATGTTGAACAAAAGTGAGAAAACAGCTGGTTGTTGGCAGTGGGATAATATTCGACTTGTTGCAGGATCTGGAGGAATTTGTGCAGAGTTCTGGAGATGATGGCATTGTGATCTTCACTTTAGGATCCATGATCAACAACATCACCAAGGAGAAGGCAAACATGATAGCCTCAGGCCTCGCTCAGATCCCACAAAAGGTCAGAGGATAATCTTTGTGCCAGCTGTAATCAATTGTGTAAAGTATAGAGTAGTTTTTCATGTTTCAGATAACTGCATTTATTAATGACATTACCGATTGGATGTTTCAAGTTCCACTCCCTTGTGGGAACATGCCAACTTAAATGTTTGTTTTTTTAAATTCAGAGTGTGTAAATTCTTTGTCACCAACTTGATACACTGTGTCCAACAAAAATACCACAATACACCGACAACACAGTGTAAACTTTGAAATGTTTTACCATTTATAGGTGCTGTGGAGATACAGGGGAGAAAAACCAGCAACTTTGGGTGCCAACACTCAAATATATGACTGGATCCCTCAGAATGACCTCCTGGGTAAGTAATGTTGGTACTCATGGATATGGGCTTGGGTGGGCAGAAATTATACTAGTGAAATGAGATGCTGGAGAGATTGCAAATTTAACAGTACCACTGCCAACCAAATTAATAATTAATTTTTTCTCAAAACCTTTGCTTAATTTTAATTCTTAATGCCAATTGAGGCTTATTTCACCACAGTCAACGTTAAATGTGTTTTTGGAAGCTGTGAGCACTTTTTATAACACAAGGAAACAATTTAAAGACTGAGAATTTTATGACATACTATCCTGATAACTTACTACTTCTTGTGCAAACCTGCTGTGTTGATTAGGTTGAGATTTTTTTTTCTCTCTCTCTTCTTCTGTTGCACTATAGAGTTAGCTGTTTGAACGTGCAAATCAGTTTCAGCTAAAATCCCCTGTTCTGGGTTATTAAAATTCTCCTGTTGCCCAAATGTAAAAAATTAACTTTCAATGTCACACCGTTATTTGACATCTCTTAGGTCACCCTAAAACTAGAGCTTTCATCACTCATGGAGGCACAAATGGGATTTACGAAGCCATCTACCACGGAGTTCCCATGGTGGGCATCCCAATGTTCGGTGACCAGCCAGACAACATGGTCCATATGAAGGCTAAAGGAGCTGCAGTTATTCTCAATTTGAACTTCATAACAATGGAAGCTCTTAGAGACGCAATCAGCACAGTCATCAATGACAAATCGTGAGTTCTTTGAACTGTCTGCACTTTGGATTAGGTACTGAAAGCATAGACTGTAAAACAAAAAAAAAACATTCAAAGAAAGGATGGATGTAGGCTCAGAGTCTGAAAATTAAGTCTGCCTCTGCAGAAATCCATACAAGAGGATATACAACCCTATAGCTCTTTCAACACACATTTATAATAAAACAGATGTCAACACTTTAGGGCATGGCTACTTTGCGTCATTACCCTAGGAATGTGCAGTAACCTCAGATTCTCAGTTAGTCATGCTCAAGTCAAGGCTTCAAAATAGGATTTTACTAATCTGTTATTTGTCGCATGGGCCATTTAATTTTTTTATGTACAGTAAATGATTGAAGCTGATTTTTTTTCTTTTTTTAAAAAAACCTATATGCACATTCACAGGTACAAAGAAAATGCTATGCGGCTGTCCAGCATCCACCACGACAGACCCATGAGTGCTCTGGAAGAGGCAGTATTCTGGATCGAGTTCACACTGAGAAACAAAGGGGCCAAGCACTTGAGGGTCCAGGCCCATGAGCTCACCTGGTACCAGTATCACAGCCTGGATGTGCTGGGCTTCTTCCTCACTATAGTTCTACTCCTCATATTCATCTTCATCAAGACCTGCAGTTTCTGTTTGCACAGGTGTTGTGTCAGGAAAGGAAAGACAAAAAGGAAAGCTGAATAACAGACTGGACAGAAGCAGTGCTGTGAGTGTTGGGCTGGGGAAAGTATTTGTTACCTACGTGAAACTTTCTTCCATATATGTTGAATTTCCCATCATCTTCTCCTTTATGTATCACCACTAACTACTTTAACTGATGCACCAATTTGCAGAAGTGTACCTGAAGTTGATCTGACATTAACCCTGGAGAATCCATGGGGTCAGATCTGACCCCATTGGTTTTCTAGGGAAACCATGGGGTCAAATTTGACCCCATGGGTTCTCCAGGGTTAAAAACCAAATGCTGATTGGACATTGTTTTATGTTTAAAAAAAAAAACACGCAAATACACTACCATCAACTTATATATAGGTGTGGATCATATTTACATATAGAAACCACATTAATATTAATCACATAACAAAACACAAACTGCCCTCCATGTCCTGAAAGAGGTTTACACAAGCATATACATTTGAATGACTTCTATTATCTATGTTTCTTCTTATTTATAAACAGTTTAGGAATTATATTATCCCAATCATTTTTTCCCATCTTCTCTGAACTTCCCCAGCATCAGCTCCATAAATACTGTAGCATCTACTGCAGTGTAATGGCCACAAATCTGGATTTGAAAAAAGATTAGGAAAAGGTTTAGGAAAAGGTTTCTTTTTTAGGCCACAGGATGGTGGCTGTGAAGCAGCTGCAGTAAATTGGAAGATATCTGGTCACACCAAAATACACAACTGCTATAATTTTATTTCCAAAATATCTGATGTAATATGGCTTTATTGTCATGTAATAACACTAAAATGGTGCACTGAGTCAATGTAGCATGTTCTCTGCCCTGAAAGATGTAGGTAATACAATGCAAGGCAGGGGAAGCACTGGTTTTCTAGTCAATGAAACAGCAAACAGTGACTTGAACACCTTGAACATGCCCTCATCACGACCAGATCCTCCCAGAAGATAACATTCTCAGTTCCAAAGAAAATAACATTGGAGCAGCTTACAGCTCTTCAAGAGTAAAATGAATCAATTATACTCAATTAACAGCATTTCTTGTGAACTGATAAGATAAGAGATGTTGTTGCCTATGATGACACGTAGGAATAGCAATCTGTTACTGACAGTTCAAATACATTTGCTAAGATAGCTTTTTGTGAAACGGTTTCATACAAACACAATTGCTATTCATGATTAGCTTAATTACGTCAGAGCAAACTGAATTTGTTTCTATTTCAGGAAAGTGTTGCCACCTGGTGGTGAAAGTTTTAGGTTAATTTTTGCAGACGGTAATTACAAATAGCACACACATTGGTTCAGGTATGTGGATCTGGATGACACCTGGGTGAAAATCAAATCTCAGGACGTACCACAATTCACTGATCACATTAACTCGGTGGACCAACACTTAAAATTCACCAGGGAGGATATGAAAAGTAGCAGGTTAGCCTTCTTAGACTGTGAGATTTCCATCAGTAATGGGCGCACTGAAAAGTTGATGTGTACCATAAACCTACGCATACTGATCAGTATTTAAGCTTTGATGCTCATCATCCATTGGAGCATAAACTGGGTGTCATCAGGACGGTACAACACAGAGCGAACACCATCCCCACAGACACAGCGGCCAGGGAAGCAGAAGGACATCACATCAAGAAGGCCCTGAGTAAATGTGGTTATCCCAGCTGGACATTTGTCAAAGCTGGGAAGGCGCCTCAAGAAAGCTCCAGCCAATACAGGAGAGATGGTCAACTGCCGCCTAAGCAAAAACCCTTAGTGATCCCTTATGTGTCAGGAGTATTGGAACAGTTGAGACGTGATTTTTCTAAACATCCCATCTCTGTGGCTTTTAAGCCCCAAAACACGCTGCACCAAAAAATTGGTCCACCCAAGGATCGGGTCCCCCGACACAAACAGATTAATGTACTGTACACTGTGTAGTGTATGCTGTTAAGTGCCAGTAGGATTGCCAGGATTTATACATCAGAGAAACCAAACAACCTCCAACTGTAGCCAATCCCCAACTCTCTGTGAATGGTACTCATGGCCATTGATCAATGGTCACTAATCAGTGATCAAAGGTCTTAGAGGATCAATAGGGTGCCCATGACCCTTTTGGGGACACTCCCACTGGGCTTAAAATCTGGGACTCTCCACCAATTGTTCTTACAACTGTAGAAGCTTCTTGGATGAGAGGTGAAACATCTTCAAGGAAACTTACAGAAGTTCAGACACTTTTCCTTGATTTTAGTCATTGTGCAAATGTACTGTTTATAAGATTGGGGAAACCTGCAGTCAGCTGAGACTAAAGAAGTCACTTGGATGAGTGACGAAACGTTTCTCCCACTGAAAATGACACATCCAGATGAACAGAATCAACCTTTTGGAATTTACTTACCTGGATGATTGAGCATGCACCAAGATACAAATAGCACAGTTAAGATACTCTATCTTGCCAAAAGTATTTGCATTATTTCCCATCTGCCTTCACATGTATATGAACTTGAGTGACATCTCATTCTTCAGGGTCAGTTGTTTGGACCCAGTCTTCTGTCCATTGCAGGCACTGTGGCACATCTTTTTGAAAATGTCGGGGTGCTTCAAATCTTAAGATTTTTGTGGGCAACTATATTGGCATTTCATCACCATTTGAAAGGCAGGCGACTTGGCGCTCTTTTTTGGGTAATGGAATTTCAGTTTCCATTAGATCTCTTGGGCAGAACCAGATCTAGCTGCAGTCAATATAAGGGTGATAATGTGGTCTGTCCAACTGCAGTCTGAAGTGATTTAGTGGACTATCACTACAGCGACAATGATGACAAGCCAGCTGGAAAAACACGAAATGGGGCTTAGAGCCATTCATATACCTAAATCATAAAATCTCTGTGTGGGAAACACTGATTTTTTTTGTTTTGTATATCTCCAAAACATGACTTCTACCTAACCTAACTGATTTGCTTAGTTTTGTTCATTTGAGTTGCAAATAATTCAGTTCAAATAATGATATTCAACAATGATTGCGCTTAATTGTCTAAAGCTGATGTCTGAATGTACTGAACAATATTGTTAAAGTTAAAATACTTAAGAGTAATAAACTAGTACAGTTTATGAACATTTTACTGATGGGCTTTTCTTAGACAGAGGATTTCATTATTTCTGACATTTCTGAATTGGATTAAAAAATTATAATCAGAAAACACTCTGCTTTAATGTTCTCTAGTGTGAGCATCTCTAATCTGAACTAATATCAGCCTTCACTGATAGCCAACGGCTCTCTGACACCGGGCTTTGAGATTTTTTACTGAGTTACTATTAAACCCCATTTCACATTTAACTTTCAAAGTAGCATTGCAAATATCATCAAAGACAAATGTCTAATAAGAAAACCCTAAGCTTTTGTAGAGCCATGAACATGTTACTCAGCTATATTTCATCTTGAAAGGATCTGCTCAAAAATCAGCCACTACCAACGGATCCAACACAGATCCAGACCAGATGAGCTGGGAAATGATTTGTTGCACACATCTGCGATCATGATCCTTCCCGCTGTGCAAGTGGACCCGGTGTTACGGATCCGGTATTGAGCCTGTGGTACATCCGGGGCGGGTCCGGTCCGGAGTCACTTTACAGGGAAGTTTTAGCGGATTCAGGCCCGTGTTTACTTTCGGCGGTGTTGAGCCGCTGTTCTGTCACCTGCTGTCGGGATTCACCGTCTCTTTACTCTGGTAAGCTGCTCTTAGAGACATTTTGCCCATGTTGTGCAAGCAGTTACATTCATACTGACACTTTATACTTTTATTTTAGGGCGCTCGGTCATGTCTCCGTCAGCGGCCCGAATTTAATGGCTTCCGGTATTGTGATCACGTTAAATCAAGGTTGTATAACGGCCACAACTTTGGCGGCCTATCATTCTCGAAGATTGTTTTCCTTACTTTCTTGTTTGTTTTTCCTTGTGGCTTTGTTTTTGTTTTGTTTTTCTCGCTTGTGTTTCTCGTGACAGAAACTTAATTTCTTTCGAGGGGAATTTTGTTCCATCGAGCTGTTGGTGTCAGGTTCAGGCAGCAGGCTAACTTAGAAATTGTTTACTTACACACACGAGCACGCACGCACACACACACATACACAAGTTATAAAGACGCTTGTGCCTGGAATAAACCTTTAGTGTTTTTTAGTGGTTTTATTGCAATATCTCACTGTTAAGCACCTAGACTAAGGTCAGTTCCTTAGTTAAATCCAGTTTTCTTTGACCATTAATCATCTTGAGTGTGTGTGTGTGTGTGTGTGTGTGTGTGTGTGTGTGTGTGTGTGTGTCTGTCCTTTCATTTCCCTCTCATTATATGGTTCCATCCTTAACATCCTTAACGGTGCCGCTGTCTTTTTAATTCTGTTCCAGGCACCAAAATTGATTTAATTTGTTTGTTTGTTTTAAATAAAAAGTTGTATTAATATTAAAAACCACCTCACTTGCTTTGGTGTATGTTTTACAGACATAGTAGCACAATTAAAGAGCAGCTACTTTGAGAAAGTTAAGCTGTTCTAAAAGATTCTGGTAGGGTTGCTTTTGCTTCCTCTGCCTCGACCAATCACATTTGATCTGTCAGTGCCAGCTCTCCGGCTTATGTCAAATTTTTAGAAAGACTAAAATAACTGCAGTATTTCTAGGTGTATCCTGTTGAATACTTTGTTGAATATACTCTGGTTTTTTACATCTTCAGATGTGACATGGATTCTTGGACATCTCATAGAGAAGTTTGGTGAATTCGACATTTGAAATGACTACTGTTTTGCATTACTTCACTCTGCCTCTCCTTACTAACAATTACAACATCAGGCTTTGACATCCTTTTTATTTCTTTAATTCTCATACAAGTTAGATATTACTCTTGTTTTTTTCAGTACTGTCAACTTTACTATCATTACTTTATAACCCATTATGAAATGACCAATGCAGTACACAAAGAAGTGAGCCAGAGTTCACCTTTATTGAGTTAATGATTATTTTTCCTGGAATGCTTTCACCAAAGGATCAGACCACAGCTGGTTTTCCTGCTAACATTCATGGAGCTGCGTCTCTCTGCCTGCATCCTGCTGGTACTTTGTGCGACATGGAGTGCAAATGGAGGGAACGTTTTGGTGTGGTACACCGAAGGCAGCCACTGGATAAACATGAAGCCTGTTCTGGAGACATTGGTTGACAGGGGACACCAGGTGACTGTCCTGGTCCCGAGCTCGTCAATGTACATGAACACCAATGAACCCTCCCGCTTTCACTATGAGCCCTTCAATGTCTCTTTCTCATTGGAGGCTATGGAAGAGTTTCTAGAAGAGTTCCTCCAATTCAATGTATATGAGATTGATTATATGAGCTACTGGGAGATCTACATCAGATTCATTGACATAATGAAAACTGACCTGCAGTTTTCTATCCAGTATTTGGACGGTGTGGTGAAATCAGAAGTCGTCATGAAGAAGTTGAAAGAGGGAAATTACGACCTTCTCTTGGCTGACCCCATCTACCCTGGCAGTGACTTGTTAGCAGATATTTTGGGGATCCCACTCGTCTTCTCCTTGCGCTTCTCCTTAGTTAATAACTGGGAGAGGCATTGTGGTCAGATGCCTGCTCCACCATCCTTTGTTCCCGGTGCTATGAGCAAACTCACAGATAAGATGGACTTCTCAGAGAGAGTGTGGAACTTTCTCTTCTATGCTCTCCACGACATCGTGATTGATCAGTTTTCTTGGAAAGAATTAGACAGATATTACTCTGATGTCAAAGGTGAGCAAATAGACATGAAGCACTGATTTAAAAAACAAAAACAACACTATTAAATGTAGTGTTTTTATATCCCATCAAACCTGCCCACGAAATACAATCTGCATGAACTATTGGTGATATGTTGATGTCTATTGTTCATGCATTGCAACAGGAACTCCCACCAGTGCCTGTGAACTGATGAGTAAAGCAGACATCTGGTTAATCCGAACCTACTGGGATTTTGAATTCCCTCGTCCTTTCCTCCCCAACTTCAAATATGTTGGTGGGATCCACTGCAGTCCTGCTAAACCTTTACCAGAGGTAAGGACACTCAACTATTACCATCTGATTAATCATTACATAATATTTGTGCCAGGAGCAGTGAAGCCATCAAAAGTTGAACAAAAATAATAAAAAAAACAGCTGGTTGTTGGCAGTGGGATAATATTCGACTTGTTACAGGATCTGGAGGAATTTGTGCAGAGTTCTGGAGATGATGGCATTGTGATCTTCACTTTAGGATCCATGATCAACAATGTCACCAAGGAGAAGGCAAACATGATAGCCTCCGGCCTCGCTCAGATCCCACAAAAGGTCAGAGGATAATCTTTGTGCCAGCTGTAATCAATTTGTGCAAAGCACGGAGTAGTTTTTCATGTTTTAGGGTAACCAATTACCAAGTGCTCTACTTCTGACCATCAGAAATGAATTACTACTTCGTAACATGTTGTATTGTAATTAACAATTATTATTCAAGTTGCATGTACCTTATGGGAATCAGCTTACTTCATTTTTATATCCTTATTCTTTTAAATTTCATGTTAATATTTCTGAGCAGTGTATTTTAAAAGAACCCTTTGAAAACACATTAGATCTCAGTGTGCAAAAAAATATCATGTTGAATGTCTATAGTGATACTGACTGGGTAAACTGTTAGGAATAAAAGGAAAAGGTTGCCACAACATGTTAAGGGAAAGACAACCTAGCAAGTGCTGAATTCAAAGACGCACTGAAAATGTAAAAAATAATAATGCGGCAGGCTAGTCTATTTTGCCGAAATATTATTGCAGCAACTCAAACAGGGTACTCTGTAGTTTCAGACGACTTCACAAATAGGTACCAGGGCATCACAGGCAGTCAGTGCTATCCATTCCTTTATCCTCCAGGAACTGCCAGCATACTCCTGCCACATGAGCCTGCGTATTGTTGTGCATCAAGAAGAACCCAGGGCCCAGTGCATCAGTGTAGAGTCTGAAAATGGGTCCAAGGATTTTATCCACATACCTAAATGCAGTAAAAGTACTGTTGCCTAGTCTGTAGGTCTATGCATCCCTCCATGGATATACCTCCCCAAACTATCATGTAACTAGAAACTCCTCCATGCTCATGAACACTGTGCTGGGAGACAGCAAACCTTCTTTCAGTTTGACATATTTAAGTACTACCTGCACAACCTTTTAATTGATTAACAACTCCCGCAGCTACTTAGCAGATCAGTGTAAGTTTAGTTAACTTCATGCTTTCCTGATTTAAAAATTGCTCCTTTAACTTTTTTTTTGAGCAGTGTATTCTAAAATAAAACCCCAACATTAAAATAATGTGATATATGTACTATAATAAATATAATAAAAACAAAAACAATGAACTTTCTATTTAAAGGTGCTGTGGAGATACAGAGGAGAAAAGCCAGAAACTTTGGGTGCCAACACTCGAATATATGATTGGATTCCTCAGAATGACCTCCTGGGTAAGTCAAGTTGGTATCAATTAGGGCTGGGCCATATTATACCGTTCACGGTAATACCGGTATAATGTTAGGCAACGATAGGAAAATGAAATATCGCGATAGAATATGGGTCAAACGCACATGCGCAGTGCCTTTGTTTTCATACGCACATGGCCGATTGTTGAGTGAAACGGATGAACCAGAATTAGTTTGTAAAAATGGTGCCACTTCAGTGATGTGGAACTGGTTTGGTGTTTGTCCGTCAGATACACAACAAAGCACATTTTTTTTGTAGAACATGCAAGCGGCTGTCATTATTGCCGTATTTGTCGGACTAAGGTGCTCGTAAATCTGGGAGTAATCTGGGTCCTAAACTCCCTCCCCTTCAGGTCCCAAAGTCAAACAAACACTGCAGCATCACTAAGAGTTAAAAACTGTCTAAATTCTTTCATCTTTAATAAAATGATCAGCATTGCTGCTTTACCAGGTGTAACTATGAAGTTTAAGATCCAGGCATACATGAAAACAGAATTTATTACATTTAACGGAGTTAGAAGTTAGCAGGAAGCTAGCGGAAGTTAGCTCGCTAGTTTCGCTAGTTACCTAAGCATGATATAGCATGTTCTGACTGAGAGATTTCTGAAAAAATTCAAACGTACAGCTCTGCTATCACTTCCAACATAAATAAAGACAGGAAACTAAACAGCAGTGATGTTTGTAAGCTTACTGAAGTTGGGCTAGCTGGTATGTAATGATGTGCTACGTGATCGCTAGCGACACAGCTATGTTAGCATAACATAAACAGTGAAGCTGGAGAAATCAAGGCTAACACTTTTCCACTTAATAAAAGTTAACGTGAAGTTTCCTGATGGTTAGAGACAAATGCAATCGCATAGCAGGATGCTGTAAATGGACCAAACTTCAGTCAGGAGAACAACTGAGATAATCCATCCACAATACGAGGTTAGTCATTAATATACAGCAACAACATGGGAATATAGCAGCTGTGATAGAATACAGCATTAATGAATCAATGGTACAGAAGTGGAGGAAGCAAGAAGAATGAGTTGAATAAAGTTTGATTTATCTGACTGCTTTGTTTCGCTTAATGTGCCTTATAATCCCGTGCACCTTATGGTCCGAAAAATATGTATTTGACTTTTTTATTTGGCACACTGCAGTTTAATGTTGCAAAGCAACTCTTTTTAACTTCAGTGGATATTATACATGGTTATGCTCAGGATATGTCAGCCCATTTCTACTGGAAATGCCTTTTGGTTAAACTTTCAGCAAGGAATTTGCATTTGCACTGTTAAATTTTTATATAGCTTTAATGCACATAAAAAACAGCTTCTTGTTTAAGTGAAAATAAATGGATGGTGTTTTTTGCGCTAGTAAAGTTGTGGAGTTGTATTTTGTCTCGCATCAATTATATCGTCAGTTATATCGTTATCGCAAATTTTCAAATATATATCGTGATAAATAATTTTGGCCATATCGCCCTGCTCTAGTACCAATCACAGTTATTTCTATCTATGTCTGCCTTTTATGCCATGAGAAATAATCCTAATGACATCAGATGCCACAGAGACGGTAAAGTTCACAGTAAGACTGCCAACTAAGAATTTTTACAAAAATACTCAAATCAGCTCAAATTAGTTGTTCAGGCTTATTGAAATTTTGCCGTCCAAGTGTGAAAAACTTACTCCAGATGTTTCATGGTTATTTGACATGTCTTAGGTCACCCTAAAACTAGAGCTTTCATCACCCATGGAGGCACAAACGGGATTTATGAAGCCATCTACCACGGCGTTCCCATGGTGGGCATCCCCATGTTTGGTGACCAGCCAGACAACATGGTCCATATGAAGGCTAAAGGAGCTGCAGTTATTCTCAACGTGAACTTCATGGCAACTGAAGATCTTAGAGACGCAATCAACACAGTCATCAATGACAAATCGTGAGTTCTTTGAACTATCTGTGCTTTTGATTAGGATTTGAAAGTATAGATTTTATAGCAAAGGTGAATCTGGGCTTGAAAAGTATGAAGGCCAAGCAAAACATACCATAAATATGGATTACAGTGGTCCTTCGTTTGTCGCAGGAGTTACGTTCCAAAAATAATCCGCGGTAGGTGAAATCCGCGAAGTAGCCAACTTTATTTTTTACAATTATTATAGATGTTTTAAGGCTGTAAAACCCCTCACTACACACTTTATACACTTTTCTCAGACAGGCATGAACATTTTCACACTTTTCTCTCTTGTTTAAACACTTTCAAACTTCAAACTTTCGTAAAAAAAAAAAAATAAAGTCCAGTATTATAGGATGAAACCAAAGGGAAGAAAACTTACAAACATACAGTACAGCACTTCAGAGTCACACTGCTAGCGATCAAAGATTTATGTCAATTTGACAAGCTGAACGCATTCTGTACTGTACAGGAGACACGGCACGAGGTTGATTGACAATGGTCTACAGCCAATCAGGATGCAGAACACAATGCGCTATAAAAACATTTTTAAAAAGCCTGCAAAATTGAGTACACTCAACAATAGAATTATTAACTGGAACTAAATGAAAACTAATTCTGCAACATTAATCTCTGGTTTTCTTTACAACAGTTTATTACCAACTTTATATTCATTGGAGAAATTTAATGACCATGTTATCACCAGATAACACCTCTAGTATGCAGAACAAGAGTCAAATAGCCTGCAAAACACACATTTGTATTTCAGCGCACACAGATCCTAAAGCAGAGGGCCTGGCTTAACAAAGAAAGTTCATAACTATTGTCGTGATACCGGTCATCTCCAACTGGGGTTTTAAGTTTTGCAGAGCCAGCTAACACAAAGAAAACCTTGCTGGGTTAAACTTCTATAACCTCAGTAAACCCTCTGCCAATGATCTTGTGGTCTCAGTGGTCTCAGAGCTTATTTTGCTTCCATCTTTTTTATACAGTTCATGATTGAAAGTTTTTTTCGGGGGCGTGACTTATAGTAGCGTCCAAATGATGGACGGATGGATGGATAATAGCAGGTCATGAAGGAACAAGGGTCTAATGAGCATGATAGTTGAAGTACCACTAAAAAGCTTCAAAGGCCACAAAATGATTGAAATATCTCTAGATGTCAATTTTAACTTGAGGCGTTATCAGTTTTAGAGTTTTGAAATGCATCCCTTTATTGTCTGGCAAAAAAATAAATAAATCAAAGTATAACAATTCAAAGGTAAATTTTTTGAACCCATATACACATTCACAGGTACAAAGAAAATGCTATGCGGCTGTCCAGCATCCACCACGACAGACCCATGAGTGCTCTGGAAGAGGCAGTATTCTGGATCGAGTTCACGCTGAGAAACAAAGGGGCCAAGCACTTGAGGGTCCAGGCCCATGAGCTCACCTGGTACCAGTATCTCAGCCTGGATGTCCTGGGCTTCTTCCTCACCGTAGATCTACTCCTCATATTCATCTTCATCAAGACCTGCAGTTTCTGCTTGCACAGGTGTTTTGTCAGGAAAGGAAAGACAAAAAGGAAAGCTGAATAACAACTAAACTGAAACGGTGCTGTGAATGTTGGACTGGGGCAATATTTGTTACCAGCATGAAACTTTCTTTCATATATGTTGAATTTCCCATCATCTTCTCCTTTATGCACCACCACTAATGACTTTAACAGATGCACTAATTTGCATAACAGAACCTGAAGTTCTGTTATGCAGAACTTCAGGTTCTGCATAACAGAACATTAAAAACCAGGGGGGTTTAAGAAAAAACACTAACATCAGGTTGAATTCAGTATATTCTAACTTGTTCTTTTTTTCTGTATGCATTCTCTTTTTAATGCATACAGAAATATTTTCCTAAAAAGCATTTCATTATATATATATATATATATATAATATTAGTATTTACTTTTTTTTGTTTTTTTACAACTTCAATCTAGGAACTGTGACAATCAACATCTTCATCAATAAATCTGATATCTGGATCATGATTCTGTGGGATTTAAAGTCAAATTTCACTGTATGATAATGATTTATCTTTATGCGGGTCAAATTAACTCAACAATGAGATGATACTCTGTTAGGATTTTGTAATAACAAATAAAACATTTGCATAGTGGTGACCCATCACTCTCTTGAATGGATCATTATGATGTATTCAGCTGTGAGCTTCTTGAGGGTCAGCTTGTGACCACTGACGTATTCATCACCATCCCGTGGAGCAGCTGTAGTAAACAGGAAGATATCCGAAGCTTTTCTTACTGGTTACAAAAAAAGCAACCTACATTTTACTGTCCAAAACATTTATGCAATAGATATGTCAATTTAATGTGAAATAGAGACAGCAGTACTTTCACTACTTGTGAGTAGATCCAGCATTAACTCTGCCCTGGAAGATGTAGGAAATACAATGGAGAGGCAGAGGAAGTACCAGTCTTTTAGTCAATGGGACAGCAAACAATGACTGAAACACCTTGAAGGAGGCCCTCATCACCACTAGAGTCTCCCAGAAAGACACCATGCTCATTTCCTATGAAAAAAACAAACAAACCCACACACGATAGCTCTTCAAGAGTAAAATGAATCAATGATTAACAATATTCTTGTAGACTGATAAAAGACAATGATATCTACGAATATGTAATTGTTGATGACACTCCAAACACGTTTTAAAATGTTTTTGAGAGATTTTTCATATAAAAAATATGATATACAATTAAGCTGATTAGCTTAATTGCAAATTCTTTAATATTTGTTAATATTTGAAGAAAGGGGCGAGTAGCTACAACAAGACTTTCCAGTTGCCATGTGGTGGTCAAAGTCGTAGGCAAACTTTGGTTAGGGACATTACAAATAGTACAGTTAAGATTTTTAAATTGAAATTCGTCAAGACTGAGAGAAATAAAGTGAGATTACTTTTGTATGCATGTTCTTGCCAAATCACTTTTGTCTCAAACATTACTGTATATTTTTACACTTTTGCCCAGAAATGATTCATAATCATGATGCCATTTCAATATCTGTTGCTCTCAGTCAAGTAATTGTGTTTGGCATGTTGTATCTTGTATCTTATTCTATTAAAGTGCTCAGAAATTTCTATTGTCAAGAAATTGGTACCATAAAAGGTGAGGTCAGGGGGGGAAATTACGTCGTCATTAGGGTGCCGTCTTCAGATGTGACAAACATGCATACTTCTGGTTTCAAAAATATCCAGGTGGTTTCATATCTTTTTCTTGTGTACCAAAGTTTAGTGAGGATTGTTAGCCGGACAGATGTGAAAACATCTGTGTACTGAAAAAAAATAAAAAGCTTAAAGGTAAACTAGATAAAACAAAGGTCTGTTTTAAGGCTGTATCCAGTTAGAATGGAGGCAGGACTTATGAAACTCAACGGGGTCTTTTGGACCTCTCTTATTAAGGTGAGTTTAGTTGAAGTCAGTTTTTTTTATATAGTGCCAAATCACAACAGCAGTTGCCTCAGGGCGCTTCACATCCTCCTCAAAAAATCTGGAGAGATCATCACACAGACTGTAAAATTAACTTTTATCAGTTCTTTTATGTAGCAGAATGAGTGTTATATTTACTGACTTTTGATCCCACTATTAGTCAAGCACATTAGATGGCGCTGCTATAAATAGTAGCTGCCATCTGAGCGTCCATGAATCGCTCACCTGCTGTCAGCCGCATCCGGCTTTTCGGTCACCTGACTTCCCCCGGAGTTACAGGTAGGGGTTTGCGTGCATGTTGCTGCTGCCTCCGACTGAACTGGCGGCACACGTTTTGATTGTGTTGTTCGTGTTACAGCGATCACCCGCGGATTATCTTCCTGAAGCCTCCATCGCGGCTGGTATGTGTTTAATTGGTGCCATGCGTACCTTATTTCACTCTTTTGTAATATAGGTTATAGGTTGTAGCCGCAGAAGCCTCCAGTGAGCCACTGTGTTAATGAATTGAGCGACACCGTTTGATTGGTACGTAAGTCCGATTTGTCACAGTCATAGTTGAGTTGAGTTTTTCTATAGTAAATACTCACGATATGATGCCTTGCAGGAAGTGTGGGCCTCAGTGGGCGGCCAATAGCCTTACAGCGGCCGCTACTGCTGCGCTGACAGAAGTGCTGCTGCTTTGCCTTTTTCTTTTGGGATTTCCTTTGCCCTGTTGCTGCCAGCTTCTTAGAAGTGGCCATTTAAGAAAACTGGTGCCGTACATGCCAGATATAGAAGCCGGTTGGTGTGTATGTTAATGAACTGAATTATTCAATTAGAGCAGTCAGATGAAGGATGATTTGGCCTGACACTGACGCCTTCTGCTCTAGATCCAAGGTTTAGTTTATTTTGTTGTATATCTGGCTTCTTTACTGTTTTTGATTTATAAACTCTTTTGTTGTGTTACACCACTGGAAGGAGGCCCGTTTTCTAGCTGTTGATCACCAGTGTGTTTCTGCAGTTGGGCTATAGCCACAGGGGGTGCATATTAGGGTTTGTTTTGTTTTGTATTTTGTTTTGTTTTGGGGTGTTTTTTTTTTTTTGTGTGTGTGTGTGTGTGTGTGTGTGTTTGGGGGGGTTGTTTTGTGTTATTTATTTATTTTTTAATAAATTAAAACTTTCTTTCACTCAGATGGAGGACTTTCTAGAAGATTTCCTCTGATTCTCCATATACGACATTGATTATATGAACTACTTGGAGAATGTCTGGCAATCGGTATTTCTCCCACAGTGAGACATGAAAGAACTTAAGGTTATGTGTTGTGTTTTGAATGACATCTGATGCTATATCAGCCTATTATAGAAGGAGGCATTAGCCCCTCCTGACATGAGCCTCACTTAGCAGCCTGTAAGGGCTGGCATAATGGCGTTTGAGCTTCTGATGATGTCACGCAGGAGGCGTTTCCATAGTAAAACATTAACGCATGTTACTCAGAGAACCAGGGTTATATAGACATAACCTTGAGTTTTAGCGGATTCAGCCCATGTTTACTTTCGGCGGTCTTGAGCCGCTGTCACCAGGGCCCTGTTTCAGAAAGCCGGTTTAGTGCAAACTCTGAGTAAGTATACCCTGAGTTAACGAAAACTCTGGGTTTTCGGTTCCACAAAGCGAGTTTAGATTAATTCTGAGTGAGTTACTATGACGACACACTCCGTGAAGCTAACCTGCCCCCTAGCAGGTTTACTTCAACTAACCCTGACTTTCTCCGCCTCTTTGTCGAAAACCTGACTGTAGGAAGTGTCAGACATGGCGTGCCCCTTCCTTGAAGAGCCAGTAGATGTTGAAGCCCAAATTCTCCGCAGAGCTCTCCGCCGGGAGAGAGTGATTAGAGCGCGTTTGGACATTTTATCATTTCCTGATGATTTTCTGTGTGAACGTTACCGTTTTTCAGCACAATCTATAATTTATTTGAATAACATCCTCAGGCCTTATATTGCTCATGTGACACACCGCGGACATTCTCTCAGTTCTGTACATATTATTTGTATTGTACTTCGTTTTTTTTGCAAACGGGAGCTTTCTGTATAATATTGGTGACGCTGAGCACGTTTCCAAGGCTACCGTTTGTCGGGCAGTCAGGAATGTTACAGTTGCACTGAAACGTCTCCTGTACTCGTTTGTGGTGTTCCCCGGTCATAGACCCACAAGATATATCAAAGAGGGATTCCACAAAATTGCAGGTATCAGGATGAACAAAACCTAATTCATGATGTGGTGATACTTGTACTACTTAAATTTTACATTTATTTTCAGGGTTCCCAGGCGTGATTGGCTGTATAGATGGCACTCACATTCCAATCATTGCTCCTTCAGTAAATGAAGGAGACTATGTGAACAGGAAGTCTTTCCACAGCATTAATGTACAGGTACATAGTTCCCTGTAGCATTTCAAACTAACAAATTATTTCATTATAGTAATGGATGCTAATTTGTGTTCTCTGCACTGTGAAGATCATATGTGATGCTGCCAACATTATCACAAATGTGGAAGCCAAGTGGCCAGGCTCTGTTCATGACTCACGAATTTTTCGTGAATGTACGCTGAGCACAAAATTTAGACATGGTGAGTTGAAAACACTTTAAAATATATAAAGACCAATTGCTACAGGGACATTTGAACTGAAGTGTATCCTAATGTCTTAGGAGAGTTCACTGGCTACTTGCTTGGTGATAGGGGGTATCCATGTTTACCCTATTTGCTTACCCCTTACCCTGACTCTGAACCGGGCCCACAGCAGCGATATAATCTGGCTCATTGCAGGACAAGAGCCAGAGTTGAAATGACTATCGGAATGCTTAAGGCCCGGTTCCAGTGCCTTCAAAGACTCAGGGTCACCCCAGAAAGGGCATGTGACATTATTGTGGCATGTGTGATTCTTCACAACATTGCCACAATTAGAGGAGAACACTGTCCTTCTGAACCAAACATCAGCAGTGATCCAAACCATGAACATCCTGACCCTCCCACGGACATACAAGATAGAGGAGCAGTCAGAGACACCATATGTCACAATCATTTCCTTTGACCCATCACCTCAACATGTTGAAAAAAGAATAAACAGATTTTTTGTTCAACTGGCTTTATTGGTCGCCTGTATTTCCTGTACACAAAGTATTAATAAGTATATTATTATGTTGTTCAAACACTGAAATAATTCGTCCATCTCTGACCACTTCACCCACCCTTAACTGATGTTCCAGCAGTAAAATCTCAGTCTTGGTCTTTTGGATCTGCTGCTTGAAGTGTTCCATTTCCAAGTTGCATTTTTTTATTTTCTTGATCAAACAGGTCTTGTACAGCTGCTTTACAGGGAGCTATTGAAACACAGAAAATAGCATTGACATTCATAGTACATGCCTACTTAGGTTGGTTGTAAATCAGTGCTGAACATCTTACTGAGGAAAGGTTTGTTGGAGAAGTGGCTGGACCCTCTTCCTCTGCATTTCCATCATCACTCTGTTAGAGACATAGAAAGTCCATGTTTTATTAAAGTACCACATTTTATTCAATTGTTATATTTTCCATTGTAAGATGTAAACCTCATCAAGTGTCTCTGTTGCTTCCTCCTCTGTAACAGCTGTCAATGTTTCTTCATTATTTTCCTGTAGTAATGAAATTAACAACATTGCTGTTCTACTGTAAACTCATATAATCTGTGGAGTATTAAGAGTACTCACAACTGCATGTTGGTCTGGCTCAACAGGAGGCTGCACCAGATGCAGTACACCATCACCATCAACTGATAGAATATGAGGTTTATACAGGTCACTTATAACTTACAAGGGACCAAATGGCAATTAACAAATATATACCAATCACCTTACACTTCATTGTCATTATGCTCTCAAAGACAACCAAGACTGAGGGAAGGCAACATCAGTAGGAAAATAACTTCACTACAAAATAATTCATTATGGTAAAGAGTTTATCAAATGAATGAGTAGCACTGCAAAGGTGACTGTGAAGAAAGGATGTATGCACATCATGTATTATTTTGAATTTACCTCTTATGTAGGCACTTGTGTCTTGTGGGGTTATTGACTCAGAGGATGTCCCTGCAGCCACAGTGCGCCCACTGTTTTGGCTGAGGAACAACTGCTCAGCCTATGTCAGTGGTGGTGGTGGAGGACCCCCACCTGTTTTTCGGGCCTCCGCTTTTTTTCTGTTGGCTATAACGGGTCACATTTGAGCATACAGAGTAAGCAAATATGTACTTGTAATGTGCTCAGATAATTTCAATAAGTGCTTACAGAAAGAAAATTAATGTAGCCTCTAACTGCAATTGATTTACATAGGACAAACAGACCAAGCACTATGGCTCATAATACAATTACACCTTACCTGTTTGGATTATATTTTTATATTTCATTTTTACTTGCTGCCAGGAATGTTTGGGGCCTGTTGGGTTGCACCTGCGCTCACATCACAAAATAAAATGTATAAACTAAAAAAATAAAATGAAATATAATAAAATAACATGTTAAATGGGTGGAAATCCCTAGATCAATGTTTAAATTAACACTCACGCATTGACTCTGTCGGCTATGTTTTGCCATGCATGCTCCCTTTCTTTTGCAGCTGAGGCTGTGTTACTTTTTTTCCGCAAAATTTGCATGTTATCGGCATATGCTGCCATCAGAATTTCAGCCTCAAGCGCTGTAAAATAGATTGACCGCGCCTTCTTTCCCTCCGTCTCCATGGTGCCTCGCTTAATCTGTGCTCCACTAATCAGGGCTTTATGTATCCTCGTGCGCGTGCTTAACTTGGGGTTAAAGCAACTCCGCGTTGATTGAACTAATTGTTATCAGCCTTTCTGAAACCGAATATTCCGAGTTGGACAGTTCGGGGTTACTCAACCCTGAGTATCATTTTTAACTCTGAGTTTTCTAAACCGGCTTTCTGAAACAGGGCCCTGGTGTCGGTATTCACCGTCGCTTTACTCTGGTAAGCTACACTTGGAGACATTTTGCCCATGTTGTGCAAGCTGTTACATTCCTACTGATACTTTATACTTTACTTTTGGGGCTCTCGGTCATGTCTCCGTCAGGGGCCCGACTTTAACGCCTTAAATCCAGGTTAGATAACGGCAAAACTTTGGTGGCCTGTCCTTCTCGAAGATTGTTTTCCTTACTTTCTTGTTGTTGTTTTTTTCCCTCGTGGCTTTATTTATTTATTGTTTGTTACTGTTTTTTTGTTAACTTAATTTCTTTCGAGGGGGATTTTGTTCTAGAGAGCTGTTGGTGTCAGGTTCAGATGGCAGGCTAACTTAGAAATTGTTTACTTACACACAAGATATAGATAATCTTTTGACTGGAATAAATCTTTATTGGTTTGATTTGCAATATCTCACTGTTAAGCACCTCAGTTCCTTAGTTCAATCCAGGTTAGGGTTGTCTTTGACCAGTAATCTTCGGGGGGGGGGATTAGGCCATCAGGTGGACAGTGTGACCTTCCTGGTGGTGGGCACTGCTTCACAAGGCCCTCTTGTGTGAGTGTGTGTGTGTGTGTTTCCCGGATAGTGTTAAGTCCTACCCTTAACTATCCTTTCAGTAGTTTTGTAGATACTTATTTTTAGGAGAGCATCTGGGCCTATAGACGGTGCCGCAGTCCTTTTAATTCTGTTCCAGGCATCAAGTTGTTGTTGTTGTTGTTGTTGTTGTTGTTGTTTTTAAAAAAACCCAATGTAATAATGTGTATGTGTTATTCCCCGTAGGGAAATTACTATCTGCTGTTACATAGTGGCTGTTAATAACCGTGATTGCTTAGGTGAGGCGCTGTTCTTGTTGTCATGAAGTTAGTTACAGAGTTGTTACTTTTCATAAGCATTTTAAAAATCTATAGGTGGTTATTCTAAAGAGAGACAAAGGGAGTTTTTTCCCTTCTTGCAGTCACCATGTGCTGCTCATAGTGGACTGAGAAAAGCCCAGTAATCGGACCATAATAATAATCAATAATCTGTTCATGCCTGTTGTGAATTTTTATGTACAATTAAAAAGAAATCTGAAATCACTGCAGTCTTTATAGGTGGATCCTTTTGAATACTTTGACTATTGTTTTGTATTACTTCACTCTCTCTCTCTCCTCAACTAACACCTACAACATCAGGCTCTGACATATTTTTTTTATTTCTCATACAAGTTAGATATTAGTCTTGTTTTTTCAGTACTGTCAACTTTACTATCATTGCTTTATAACCCATTGTAAAATGACCAATGCAATACAGAAAGAAGTGAGCTAGAGTTCACCTTTATTGAGTTAATAATTATTTTTCCTGGAATGCTTTCACCAAAGGATCAGACCACAGCTGGTTTTCCTGCTGAGATTCAGACACCATGGATCTGCGTCTCTCTGCCTGCATCCTGCTGGTACTTTGTGCGACATCGTGTGCAAACGGAGGAAATATTTTGGTGTGGTACACTGATGGCAGCCACTGGATAAACATGAAGCTTGTTCTGGAGACACTGATTGACAGGGGACACCAGGTGACTGTACTGGTCCCAAGCTCATCACTGTACATGAACACCAATGAACCTGCCCGTTTTCACTATGAGCCCTTCAACGCCTCTTTCTCATTGGAGGCTTTACAGAAGAGTCTAGAAGAGTTCCTCCAATTCAGTCTATATGAGATTGATTATATTAGCTACTGGGAGATCTACATCAGATTTACTGACATGATGAAAAATAACCTGCGGTTTTCTATCCAGTATTTGGACGGTGTGGTGAAATCAGAAGTCGTCATGAAGAAGTTGAAAGGAGGAAATTATGACCTTCTCTTGGCTGACCCCATCTACCCTGGCAGTGACTTGTTAGCAGATATTTTGGGAATCCCACTCGTCTTCTCTTTGCGCTTCTCCTTAGTTAATAACTGGGAGAGGCATTGTGGTCAGATGCCTGCTCCACCATCCTTTGTGCCTGGTGCAATGAGCAAACTCACAGATAAGATGGACTTCTCAGAGAGAGTGTGGAACTTTCTCTTCTACGCTCTTCAAGACATCGTGATTGATCAGTTTTCTTGGAAAGAATTAGACAGATATTACTCTGATGTAAAAGGTGAGTAAATGGACATGAAGCACTAGGTTTAAAAAAACCCCCAAAAAAACCAATAACAATATTTGAAGTCTGCTAAAGCTTTAAATGCAGCGTTTTTATGTCCCATCAAACCTGCCTAAGAAAATACAACCTGCATGAACTATTGGTGATATGTTGATGTCTATTGTTCATGCATTGCAACAGGAACTCCCACCAGTGCCTGTGAGTTGATGAGCAAAGCAGACATCTGGTTAATCCGAACCTACTGGGATTTTGAATTCCCTCGTCCTTTCCTCCCCAACTTCAAATATGTTGGTGGGATCCACTGCAGACCTGCTAAACCTTTACCAGAGGTAAGGACACTCCTATTACCATCTGATTAATCATTACATCACACAATATTCCTGCCAGGAGCAGTGAAGCCATCAAAATGTTGAACAAAAATGAGAAAACAGCTGGTTGGCTGGTGGTGGGATAATCTTTGACTTGTTACAGGATCTGGAGGAATTTGTGCAGAGTTCTGGAGATGATGGCATTGTGATCTTCACTTTAGGATCCGTAATCAACAACGTCACCAAGGAGAAGGCAAACATGATAGCCTCAGGCCTCGCTCAGATCCCACAAAAGGTCAGAGGATAATCTTTGTGCCAGCTGTAATCAGTTTGTTCAATCCCTGAAAGCATGGAGTAGTTTTTCATGTTTTAGGGTAACCAGTTTCAGCTTTGGAGCTGGCCACACCTGACTTAGATCCTTACAGTCTGAGGTGCAAACTGCTGGTGTTGGATGTACTGAAACATAATGTCCCAAAGATGTTCGATTGGATTTAGGTCAGGCCAGTGTGGGGGACAGTCAGTGCTATCCATTCTTTTATCCTCCAGAAACTGCCAGCATACTCCTGCCACATGAGCCTGCGTATTGTTGTGCATCAAGAAGAACCCAGGGCCCGGTGCATCAGTGTAGAGTCTGAAAATGGGTCCAAGGATTTTATCCACATACCTAAATGCAGTAAAAGTACTGTTGCCTAGTCTGTAGGTCTATGCATCCCTCCATGGATATACCTCCCCAAACTATCATGTAACTAGAAACTCCTCCATGCTCATGAACACTGTGCTGGGAGACAGCAAACCTTCTTTCAGTTTGACATATTTAAGTACTACCTGCACAACCTTTTAATTGATTAACAACTCCCGCAGCTACTTAGCAGATCAGTGTAAGTTTAGTTAACTTCATGCTTTCCTGATTTAAAAATTGCTCCTTTAACTTTTTTTTGAGCAGTGTATTCTAAAATAAAACCCCAACATTAAATTAATATGATATATGTACTATAATAAATATAATAAAAACAAAAACAATGAACTTTCTATTTAAAGGTGCTGTGGAGATACAGAGGAGAAAAGCCAGAAACTTTGGGTGCCAACACTCGAATATATGATTGGATTCCTCAGAATGACCTCCTGGGTAAGTCAAGTTGGTACCAATCACAGTTATTTCTATCTATGTCTGCCTTTTATGCCATGAGAAATAATCCTAATGACATCAGATGCCACAGAGACGGTAAAGTTCACAGTAAGACTGCCAACTAAGAATTTTTACAAAAATACTCAAATCAGCTCAAATTAGTTGTTCAGGCTTATTGAAATTTTGCCGTCCAAGTGTGAAAAACTTACTCCAGATGTTTCATGGTTATTTGACATGTCTTAGGTCACCCTAAAACTAGAGCTTTCATCACCCATGGAGGCACAAACGGGATTTATGAAGCCATCTACCACGGCGTTCCCATGGTGGGCATCCCCATGTTTGGTGACCAGCCAGACAACATGGTCCATATGAAGGCTAAAGGAGCTGCAGTTATTCTCAACGTGAACTTCATGGCAACTGAAGATCTTAGAGACGCAATCAACACAGTCATCAATGACATATCGTGAGTTCTTTGAACTATCTGTGCTTTTCATTAGGATTTGAAAGTATAGATTTTATAGCAAAGGTGAATCTGGGCTTGAAAAGTATGAAGGCCAAGCAAAACATACCATAAATATGGATTACAGTGGTCCTTCGTTTGTCGCAGGAGTTACGTTCCAAAAATAATCCGCGGTAGGTGAAATCCGCGAAGTAGCCAACTTTATTTTTGCAACATTAATCTCTGGTTTTCTTTACAACAGTTTATTACCAACTTTATATTCATTGGAGAAATTTATTGACCATGTTATCACCAGATAACACCTCTAGTATGCAGAACAAGAGTCAAATAGCCTGCAAAACACACATTTGTATTTCAGCGCACACAGATCCTAAAGCAGAGGGCCTGGCTTAACAAAGAAAGTTCATAACTATTGTCGTGATACCGGTCATCTCCAACTGGGGTTTTAAGTTTTGCAGAGCCAGCTAACACAAAGAAAACCTTGCTGGGTTAAACTTCTATAACCTCAGTAAACCCCCTGCCAATGATCTTGTGGTCTCAGTGGTCTCAGAGCTTATTTTGCTTCCATCTTTTTTATACAGTTCATGATTGAAAGTTTTTTTCGGGGGTGTGACTTATAGTAGCGTCCAAATGATGGACGGATGGATGGATAATAGCAGGTCATGAAGGAACAAGGGTCTAATGAGCATGATAGTTGAAGTACCACTAAAAAGCTTCAAAGGCCACAAAATGATTGAAATATCTCTAGATGTCAATTTTAACTTGAGGCGTTATCAGTTTTAGAGTTTTGAAATGCATCCCTTTATTGTCTGGCAAAAAAATAAATAAATGAAAGTATAACAATTCAAAGGTAAATTTTTTGAACCCATATACACATTCACAGGTACAAAGAAAATGCTATGCGGCTGTCCAGCATCCACCACGACAGACCCATGAGTGCTCTGGAAGAGGCAGTATTCTGGATCGAGTTCACGCTGAGAAACAAAGGGGCCAAGCACTTGAGGGTCCAGGCCCATGAACTCACCTGGTACCAGTATCTCAGCCTGGATGTCCTGGGCTTCTTCCTCACCGTAGATCTACTCCTCATATTCATCTTCATCAAGACCTGCAGTTTCTGCTTGCACAGGTGTTTTGTCAGGAAAGGAAAGACAAAAAGGAAAGCTGAATAACAACTAAACTGAAACGGTGCTGTGAATGTTGGACTGGGGCAATATTTGTTACCAGCATGAAACTTTCTTTCATATATGTTGAATTTCCCATCATCTTCTTCTTTAAGCACCACCACTAATGACTTTAACAGATGCACTAATTTGCATAACAGAACCTGAAGTTGATCTAACATTAAAAAGCAAATACTGATTGGCCGTTTTGGGTTTTTTTTTGTTTTGTTTTGTTTTGGGGTTTTTTGTTTGTTTGTTTGGAAAAAACACTAACATCAGATTGAATTCAGTACATTCAAACTTGTTTTGTTTTGGGGTTTTTTTTGGGGGTTTTTTTGTTTTGTTTTGTTTTTTTGAAAATGCATACAGAAATATTTTCCTAAAAAGCATTTCATTATTTATGCATATATTTTATTTACTCTTTTTTTTTTTTTTTTTTAAACAATTCAATCTAGGAACTGTGACAATCAACATCTTCATCAATAAATCTGATATCTGCATCATGATTCTGTGTGATTTAAGTCAAATTTCACTGTATGATAATGATTTATCTTTATGTGGATCAATATTAACTCAGCCATGAGATAATACTCTGTAAGGATATTGTAATAACAAATAAAACATTTTCATGGTGGTGACCCCTCACTCTCTTGAATGGATCATTATGATGTACTCAGCTGTGAGCTTCTTGAGGGTCAGCTTGTGACCACTGACGTATCCACCACCATCCCGTGGAGCAGCTGTAGTAAACAAGAAGACATCGGAAGCTTTTCTTACTGATTACAAAAAAAGCAACCTACATTTTACTGTCCAAAACATTTATGCAATAGATATGTCAATTTAATGTGAAATAGAGCCAGCAGTACTTTCACTACTTGTGAGTAGATACAGCATTAACTCTGCCCTGAAAGGTGTAGGAAATACAATGGAGAGGTAGAGGAAGTACCAGTCTTTTAGTCAATGGGACAGCATACAATAACTGAAACAGCTTGAAGGAGGCTCTCATCACCACTAGAGTCTCCCAGAAAGACACCATGCTCATTTCCTATGAAAAAAACCCCAAACACGATAGCTCTTCAAGAGTAAAAATGATCCTCGATTAACAACATTTCTGGTAGACTGATAGAAGAGGCTGATGTCTACGAATATGTAAGTGTTGATGACACTCCAAACAGGTTTTAAAATGTTTTTGAGAGATTTTTCATATAAAAAATATGATATAGAATTAAGCTATTTGATTAGCTTAGTCGCAAATCCTTTAATATTTGTTACTACTTCAAGAAAGGGGCGGGTAGCTACATCAAGACTTTCCAGTTGCCATGTGGTGGTGAAAGTTGTAGGCAAACTTTGGTTAGGGACATTACAAATAGTACAGTTAAGATTGTTAAATTGAAATTCGTTAAGACTGAGAGAAATAAAGTGAGATTCCTTTTGTCTCAAACATTACTGTATATTTTTACACTTCTGCCCAGAAATGACTCATAATCAATTAATTCCGACTCTGCAGGACAAGACCACAGGAGCATGATGCCGTTTCAATATCTGTTGCTCTCAGGCAGGTAATTGTGTTTGGCATGTTGTATCTTGTATCTTATCACCTTATATAAAAGGTGAGGTCAGGGGGGGAAATTTCGTTGACAAGCACTCAGAGTGCCGTCTTCAGATGTGACAAGCATGCATGCTTCTGGTTTCAAATATCCAGGTGGTTTCATATCTTTTTCTTGTGTATCAAAGTTTAGTAAGGATTGTAACTGACAGATGTGAAAATGGCTGTGTATTAATAAATATAAAAAAAGAAGCTGAAAGGTAAATTTGATTAAACACAAGTTTGTTTTAAGGCTGTATCCAGTTAGAATGGAGTCAGGACTCACCAAACTCAACAGGATCTTTTGGACCTCTCTTGGCAAAGTGATTTCAATTGAATTCAGTTTTATTTAAATAGTGCCAAATCACAACAGCAGTTGCCTCAGGGCACTTCAACTTCATCCTTCACATTCTCCTCAAAAAATCTGGAGAGATCATCACACAGACTGTAAAATAAACTTTTATCAATTCCATTATTTTACCAGATATGTTGTGAATGATAACTCTCCATCACCTTTTAAATATTGGCTTAACCTTGAACCTCAACACTGGCAGAGTCAGATCACCAATGGGGTTACAGCTTGTTTGAATCCTAACAATCCTGACTCCTTTGTGTTTCAGTGGCATGCATGGAAACAGTTGCACAGGCACCCACAACTTCCTCAGATTATGCAACAGTGTCCAAGCCTATACAGTTGAAATGACCATTGTTTTGCATTACTTCACTCCGTCTCTCCCCGACTAACAACGTCGAGCTCTGACATCTTTACTAATTTCTTAGTGGATTTCTCATACCGGTTCAGTACTGTCAACTTTATTGGCATTAACTTTTAACCCATTGTGAAATGAGCAATACTGTACAGAAAGAAGTGAGTCAGAGTTTAACTTTGAGTTAATAATTATCTTTCCTGTGATACTTCTACAAAGGATCAGACCACAGCTGGTTTTCCTGCTGACACTCATACACCATGGATCTGCGTCTCTCTGCCTGCATCCTGTTGGTCCTTTGTGCGACATGGAGTGCAAACGGAGGGAACGTTTTGGTGTGGTACACCGAAGGCAGCCACTGGATAAACATGAAGCTTGTTCTGGAGAAGCTGGTTGACAGGGGACACCAGGTGACTGTACTGGTCCCGAGCTCGTCAATGTACATGAACACCAATGAACCCGCCCGCTTTCGTTATGAGCCCTTCAACGCCTCTTTCTCATTGGAGGCTATGGAAGAGTTCCTAGAAGAGTTCCTCCGATTCTCCATATACGAGATTGATTATATGAACTACTTGGAGCTCTACATCAGATTCATTGACATAATGAAAACTGACCTGCAGTTTTCTATCCAGTATTTGGACGGTGTGGTGAAATCAGAAGTCGTCATGAAGAAGTTGAAAGAAGGAAATTACGACCTTCTCTTGGCTGACCCCCTCTACCCTGGCAGTGACTTAGTAGCAGATATTTTGGGAATCCCACTCGTCTTCTCCTTGCGCTTCTCTGTAGCTTATAACTGGGAGAGACATTGTGGTCAGATGCCTGCTCCACCATCCTTTGTTCCCGGTGCCATGAGCAAACTCACAGATAAGATGGACTTCTCAGAGAGAGTGTGGAACTTTCTCTTCTACGCTCTTCAAGACATCGTGATTGATCACACTTTTTGGAACGTATTAGACAGATATTACTCTGATGTCAAAGGTGAGCAAATAGACATGAAGCACTGATTTATAAAACTATTTAAAATTTTCTAAAGATTTAAATGCAGTGTTTTAATATCCCATCAGATCTGATTAAGAAAATATGTCCTGTATGAACTATTGGTGATACGTTAATGTCCTTTACTTATGCATTGCAACAGGAACTCCCACCAGAGCCTGTGAGTTGATGAGTAAAGCAGACATCTGGTTAATCCGAACCTACTGGGATTTTGAATTCCCTCGTCCTTTCCTCCCCAACTTCAAATATGTTGGTGGGATCCACTGCAGACCTGCTAAACCTTTACCAGAGGTAAGGACACTCAACTATTACCATCTGATTAATAATTACATCACAGAATATTCCTGCCAGGAGCAGTGAAGCCCTCAAAATGTTGAACAAAAATGAGAAAACAGCTGGTTGTTGGCAGTGGGATAATATTCGACTTGTTGCAGGATCTGGAGGAATTTGTGCAGAGTTCTGGAGATGATGGCATTGTGATCTTCACTTTAGGATCCATGATCAACAACGTCACTGAAGAGAAGGCAAACATGATAGCCTCGGGCCTCGCTCAGATCCCACAAAAGGTCAGAGGATAATGTTTGTGCCAGCTGTAATTAATTTGTGTAAAGCACGGAGTAGTTTTTCATGTTTCAGATAACCAGTTGCAGAGTGCTCGACTTCTAACTACCAGAACTACCAAAACTACCATTTTTTTAATGACATTGCAGACTGTGGACATTTTAGGCTCCATGTTCTTTGTGAGAATCAGCCATCTCCAATTTACATCCCTCAGTTGTTCCCATACAGGGTGTGAAAAGTCAGATTTTGTCTGCGGTTGATGATTTCTAATGACAAGTCTTGAGATGTCCCCTACCCTTCAACTGTTGAAAAATTACATTACAATATAAAACTAGCATACTAAAAAAACAATCATGTTAGCTAAGAAATGTCTTACTGTTTATAGGTGCTGTGGAGATATAGAGGAGAAAAGCCAGAAAGTTTGGGTGCCAACACCAAAATATATGACTGGATCCCTCAGAATGACCTCCTGGGTAAGTAATGTGGGTACCAATCACAGATGAATAACGGATCAATAGATGATGGGCAGTATAGAAACGCTGATTCCATAAAAAGTTATCTTAGCAAAAACAGATTCCACAAAGATGGCAAATTTACACTGCACACTAAACAGAATGTTTTCTACAAAACTTTTAAAAACTTTTGTATTTTTTTAACTATACCTAGAGCTTATTTTGCCACATTCAACATCAAATTTATTATTGGAGGCTGTGAGCATTTCTTATATTAAAAACAAGGAGAACTGGATGAAATATGATTTTCTCACAGATGAAATCATGATTATGTGTTGCACGCTGCGCTAACCTGCTTTGTTTAGTTCATTTTCTCCAAGCTGTTCCACTATAACAGATGTCTATTTAACATGCAAGTTAAATTTCAGCTTAAATTGCTTCTTCACGTTTATTGACATCCCCAAGTAGTCCACGTGTGCAATAAGTAACTAAATGTTTAATGGTTTGTTAAATGGTTATTTGACATGTCTTAGGTCACCCTAAAACTAAAGCTCTCATCATTACGGTAAAGTTCACAGTAACACTGCCAACTAAGACTTTTTTTATATTTTAAAGACTCAAATCAGCTCGAAGCACTTGTTCAGGTTTATTGAAACCTTTTTGCTGTCCAAGTGTAAAAATCCTACTCCAGATGTTTCATGGTTATTTGACATGTCTTAGGTCACCCTAAAGCTAGAGCTTTCATCACTCATGGAGGTACAAATGGGATTTACGAAGCCATCTACCACGGCGTTCCCATTGTGGGCATCCCCATGTTTGCTGACCAGCCAGACAACATGGTCCATATGAAAGAAAAAGGAGCTGCAGTTATTCTCAATGTGAACTTCATGACGGCTGAAGATCTTAGAGATGCAATCAACACAGTCATCAACTACAAATCGTGAGTTCTTTGAATTATATGTACTTTTGATTAGGATTTGAAAGTATAGATTTTATAGCAAAGATGAATGTGGGTTCAAGAGTATGAAAAGTATGAAGGCAAAGCATAACATACCTTAAACCAGAATTATTTGCAATTTCAAGTCACAGTGATCAACTTACACTGAACACAATCTGGTCTTGGTTTCTCATTTGTTTATTTATTTTTTAATTTATTTGCAGTATGTTTTGGGGTGCTTTATAGAGCCTTTGCAAGGCAATTTTTTTTTTTTAATAAATGTAAGTTATGCTGTACCTTACTAAAACCACTGACCCCTTTATTGTCACTGGAATGTGCATGTATTAATTTGGCAATACAAAAAAGGTATAAATGTTTTGGCAACACTTTATAACACAAACTACAAATATGGTGCAAGTATGCTGTACTTAAGTGCATTTTGTGGGCAACAAGTCAGGTTTTTGCAGGAAATAATGAAAGAAGTACACTGTAAGTACCCTGCACTTTCTGGAATGCGAGCCATATTATGGAGTCACCTGTGAAACAATGAAACAATTACACTGTAGCACCCACAACTAAGGCACAAGTAGCCTTTAATTACATGCAAAGTTGTGTACCAAGTCAGGTTTTTGCAGGAAACAATAAAATAATTACACTGTTAGACTACAAGTACCCTGTAATTAAGTGCAATTTTCGTGCAACATTTTTTTAGTTAGACAATAACACAACCCGTGCCCCACAAAGCACAGGGTACTTGTTTCATCATTTCTTGCAAAAACCAACATTGTTGCCAGCAAATCTGCAAATTGCACGTAAGTGCGGGGTACTTGCATCTTATTCGCTGGTCGTGTTAAAAAGTGTTAGCAATCCTTTACACTGATGGAATAGAAGAACACACACCAAGAATGCCTATTCACACAATCAAATTAGTTTCACTTAAATCTGCAACAAACTAAAGTTATTTCCATGTCTCTTATTAGGCTTTGAGACCATGACATTTAACGCTGAATTTGATCCAGCTTGGAGTCTGAGCTCTAACATGCAGCCGTCTCCTTAGAAATAAACAGCAGCACCGAGACTACACAAAGTGATTAAATTATTAACTGGAGATAAGGGCTCTTTACAATAAATTTCAAGATTAATGATTTTCTGTGCCTTATTTAAGAGTTTATTCTTGAGGTTTTATGTTCTTTAGAGATTTTTAATAATTTTAATAATTTTATCATCATCTGATGTCATCTCTGACTGGAGTATTTGGCACTCAAAGGGATCATTTCATACAGAAGCAGAGTCACATGACCCACAAAACACCTCTTTTTGTGTGAGCGCACACAGAGCCTGAAGCTGAGAATATTATTTTTCTGCTTCATAGGAGAATTCAAAAGACAGATTGACAGCATATCATAATGGTCTAATGAGCATAAAAGTTCAAGTACCACAAGTTTTTTTTTGTTTGTTTTTTAAATTTATCTCTTTATTCTGATTTTTTGATATAAAAAAAAAACAACAACACCAACAAAGGCAACACAATAAGCAGTCTGAGACATGTAAAAGGAAAACTAATAGAGTATGGTAAATAATTGGGTCTACCAGCCATTTACACATTTGTCCTGACAAACCCAACCTGCCATTGGAGCGGGGCTGCCCCTCTCACTATAGTTTCCCTCAGATCATCAGGTAAGTAATCCATTGGAGGGCGCCATATATCCAAAAAGATATTGTCATTACCACTTAGTTTTGCACACAGTCTTTCCATTGGTAAGAGTCTAAAGATTTCTTTATACCACTGAGTTATTGTTGGTGGTTTTTTATTGATCCAGTTGAAAAAAATACATTTTCTTGCCAAGAACAATAATTTACATAGTTTATATTTTTTTTTTATCTGGACATTTGTTCAGAGTTGGCAGCCCCAATAAACACTGAGCTGGATCTTTTTGTATTCTGCTTTTAAATATACCCTTTAATTCTTTTGTTACACAGAGCCAGAATTTTGAAATTTTTGAGCAAGTCCAAAGACATTGCAAGTAGGTCCCTGCCGCAGATTTACATTTAGTACATTGTGATGACTTACTCGGATCAATTTTATTTAGAAAAGTAGGCGTTCTATACTGTCTATGTAAAATGTTATATTGTGTTTCTTTAATCTGTTATTAAGAAATAATGAATGTACAGATTGTATGCACTCACTCCATACATGATCATCACAATGACACTGGAGGTCTCCCTCCCAACTCCTGATAAGTTTTCCAATATTATGTTTGTTATGGCCTTGTAGTGTATTGTAAAACTGTCTTATAGTACTTTTATCTGCGTTTAAATGTAAAAAGAAATTTTCAATGGGTCCTAGTTGCATTGTATTGTGCAAAGTATCAAAACTTGAAGTAATTAAGTGACAGGCCTGTAAAAATGCAAAACAAAATCAATTTGATGTATTCCATATTTCTTTTGGACCTGCTCAAAAGACATACAAACATTCCCATTAAACAAATCACCAACCACACGTATTCCTGCACAAAGCCATCTCTGAAATACTGCACTTTTCATTCCAGGTGTAAAGTGCCGATTATTTATAAAAGGTGTTAGATAACTCGGTATAGGATTACTTTCAGTGTATTTGTTCATATCACGCCATGTTTTTAAATAAGCATCAATCATTACTTTGTTGTGGTTTTTAATATATTTACTCACTAGTTCACTTAAGAGATTAAATAGCGAACATGTCCAGGCTTCTAGGGGATTCTCTGTCTCTTTTAGATATGTGTGGATCCATTCATGTATAACTTTACTATGGCATAACCAGTTATAAAGCAAAATGTTAGGAAAGGCAATACTTAATCATACTTAATCTGGGTTTCTTACCCCTCCAAATAAACCTTGACAGGTCTTTTTCAATTTCTTTTACAGTTTTTTTGGTAAGACTTATCAGGAGCATTTGCAAAGGATATAAAAGCCGTGGCAACACATTCATTTTAATTAAATTTATTCTGCCCATCCAGGAGACCATCCATCTAGAAAGATCTTTTTTGACGCTTTTGTGAACTATGTCTATATTCTTTTTCAATATAGTTTTTGTATTAAAATATAGTTTTTATATTTATAGTTTTTATTTAGTTTTTATATTAGGTGAAATGTATATCCCCAAGTACTTAAATCCGGAACCAGACCAGGTAAATGGGATGCTACATGTCATAGGCAAATTTCCCAGTGGCATAGCAATAGTTTTGTTCATATTAACCGTATACCCAGACAGATATCCAAAGGTTTCTATAGTAGACATTACAGAAGGTATAGAATTCTGGGGATTGGTGACAAACAACAGAACATCATCTGCGTAGAGTAAAATTTTGAATTCAAATTCATGAATTTGGTATCCAGATATACTTTGATTATTTCTAACGGCCTCAGCCAGTGGTTCAATTGCTAAAGCAAAAATTAATGGTGAAATCGGGTCCCCCGTCTTGTTGATCTTGTAAACAAGATTCTGAGGATTTAATACCATTTACTACAACACATGCTCTTGGGGTGACATATAACAATCTGATCATATCTATAAAGACCTGCCCAAGCAAAATTTCTCCATCACAGCAAACATATATGTCCACTCAGCGCAGTCAAAATACTTTTCCGCATCCCCATCCCCCTTTTCCCCCCATCCCTTGTGGAGTCGTGTATATGGGAGTCCACGAGGGATGGGTATTACATGTTTTTATGATTTTTTTTAAAGATAACACTTTTCTAAGCTTTAGTGACCTGTCTTCTTTGTAAAATTTGCGCTTGTATCATTTCTTCCGCTATTTTCAAATAAGACACTGTGCATCTTCTATCTTGGAAACTTATTTGAGCTGAAGTCTCACAGTAAGGCTCTTATAACACAAATATATACCTTATTTAAGACATGGGGCAATTACTGACCCCCCCAAAAATGCTTCCAGGTGGGAACAGGACCTGGGCCTTAAGTTTGGGAAAGATTACTGGGACAAAGTAATTGACAGAATTCATACCTCGTCCTCATGTGCAAGACTCTCCCTTATTCAGTTTAAGACGGTATACAGATTGCACTTCTCAAGATCTAGACCAGTGGTTCTCAAACTTTTTGCAATGAGTACCACCTCATAAAATATATGGCTCTTAAAGTACCATGCTTATGACCGACATTAAAGTACAGTAATATATTCCTATTTAACACCACATACAGTTTACACAAGACAATTTTATGTCTTATATGAATGTTATTTATTTAAACTGTCATAAACAGGATGTGACGAGTGATAATATAACAACTGTACTGCATTAAAACATTCACAGCAGGTGGGATATCCAATCTTTAAGTGATGACCCGATGAACCCTGATTCCGGGTCCAAACTACTCTGCATTTATTAAAGCTGTTTTAATGCTTTTTATTTTGTTCTATTTATTTTGAACAAGCCCCTAAAAACAGTCAGTGATCACTGTCGGCCTCTCTCGGTTTTTATTACCGCTAATCATTTTAAAGCTCAGTTTTTAAAACCTTACGATGTAACTACAGCCCAGCCCATGCTGCAGAATATTAATGACTAACCTTGTATTGTGGATGGATTATCTCAGTTTTTCTCCTGACTGAGGTTTGGTCCGTTTACAGCATCCAGCCTTTCGATTACATTTGTCCCTAATCATCAGGAACTCTCTCGTCAACTTTTATCGAGTTGTAAAAAGTTAGCGATCATCCTCCAGCTTCACTGTGTTTATGTTATGCTAAAGTAGCTGTGTAGCTAGCCACCGTGCAGCACATAATTATATACCAGCTAGCCCAACTTCAGTAACCCTACAAACGTCACTGCTGTTTTGTTTTCTGTCTTCATTTATGTTGGAAGTGATAGCAGAGCTGTACGTTTTAACTTTTGCTGTTGCGGTTAAGCTGCCGGAATTTTGGCTTCACGACCCTCCTTCGTGGTTCGTGCACGTCAAAGCTCAGTTTGCTCTTCGTGGCGTTTCAACTGACGACACGAATCACTATCATGTGGTGGCCTCGCTGGATCCGCTCTCCAGCCGCTGTGTGATGACCTTCCACCCAAGGGAAATACACCGCTCTCAAGACACTGCTGCTGTGGTGCTACTCCCTCTCCGATGCAGAGCGGGCCGATAAACTCTCTCTCTAAGGCCTGGGTGATGGCACAGCTCTCGAGCTCATGGAGGGTATGCTGTCCTTGCTAGGAACGGACGACGGCGGATTCCTCTTCCTCCGACAGTTGCCGGTGCGAGGTGGCCTTGCCAACTCCCCGCTGCTGGCCGCAAAGGATTACCACTCACTCACAGAAGAAGTGGATTGCATTCTCCTGGTTACCAGGAGCTTCGGCATTCAGGCGATAGCTCCCGACTTACCAACGGCACCTCCTGCGCCACAATTCTCCCGGGGGCCTCCAACTCATCGATGGTGGCTAGAATCGCGGCACCGCAGAAAAGGGCTGTGTTTTTACCATCAGCGCCGTGCCACCTTTGCAGTTTTAAGGCCCAGGGAAATAAGCCTGCCAGCGCTCTGTAGTGGCTGTGACCGCTGGCGATAAGGACCGGCTGCTCTTCACAGAGGACTCGCGGTTGGGTAGACGTTTTCTGGTTGACTCCGGCTCACAGAAGAGCCTCGGGAGTCAATCAGAAAACGTCGGGAGCCTCCACAATGGTACATTATTCAATCTTTAAAAAATTGGAGCTTTCCCGTGTACCAGCAGAGAGAGCCCAAGTACCACTAGTGGGACGCGTACCACAGTTTGAGAAAGACTGATCTAGACTATCTAAAATATACCCCGACATTCCTGACCTGTGCAACAGAGGCAACACCTGCCCCTGTGATTTAACTCATATGTTTTTTACCTGCACAACACTTCAGTATTACAGGACATTTTGTTTTGAAGTGCTCTCTCGTGTTTTGAGTGTTACACTCAAGCCTTGCCCACTAATTTTGAGTACCATGGCTTTTTTGTTTGTTGTCTTTGCTTGTTTGTTTTTTGGGGTTTTTTGTTTTGGTTTTTTTGTTTGTTTTTGGGGAGGGGGGGGGGTCTCTGTGTGTGTGTTTGTTGTAATTGCCTGAACTGTGATAACGTATATCTTTGTATCATTTGATACTTGTTTTATTAGCCCTATATAAATAAAGAGGAAAAAAATAATAAAAATGTAACAATTCAGATTATGTTTTTTAATTCATATACACATTCACAGGTACAAAGAAAATGCTATGCGGTTGTCCAGCATCCACCACGACAGACCCATGAGTGCTCTGGAAGAGGCAGTTTTCTGGATCGAGTTCACACTGAGAAACAAAGGGGCCAAGCACTTGAGGGTCCAGGCACATGAGCTCACCTGGTACCAGTATCACAGCCTGGATGTCCTGGGCTTCTTCCTCACTATAGTTCTACTCCTCATATTCATCTTCATCAAGACCTGCAGTTTCTGCTTGCACAGGTGTTGTGTCAGGAAAGGAAAGACCAAAAGGAAGGCTGAATAACAACTGAACTGAAACAGGTGCTGAGATGTTGTACCAGTGCAGTATTTGTTACCTACACGAGACTTTCTTTCATGTATGTTGAGTTTCCCACCATCTTATTCTTTATGCATCACCACTGATTACTTTAACTGAAGACAGGTGCACCAATTTGCAGAAGTGTACCTGAAGTTAATCTCACATTAAAAACAGAATGCTGATTGACTGTTGAGTTTTGCTTTTTTAAGAAAAGAAAACACAAAATTCATTCTATGCCTTTACTTGAGTACTACTCATGAAAAGTCACCACTGTGGGTCCTCTTGGCACTACATGTGGTCAACATTTATACAAATATGGAAGATGGGCTCCAAATTGAACTTTTACATACAGAACTCATTAACATAAATCACATTAACAAAAAACAAACTGCCCTCCATGTCCTGAAAGAGGTTTACACAAAATAATACATTTGAATCACAGCTAGTATTTGTTCCCCCTCCCCCCACATGAAGTGTACAGGAATAATTTTATTTCCAGCATTTTATTTAAATTTTCCATCTTCTTTGACTTTCCACAGCATCAGCTCCATACAGGCAGTAGCATCTTCTGCAGTGTCATGGCCACAAACTAAGGGGAAAAAATAATCTTTTAAAAATTCAATGCAATTGAAATCAACATCGAAGAAATAAATCTGATATCTGCTGCATGAGTCTGTGGCATTTAATGTTATAATGAGTCATATTAATAAGTCATCTTATTTAGAATGTAATGATATTGTAATAACAGGTGGTAAGGCATTGTGGTGCCCCCACTTTCCTTCTGAGGTATTCAGCTGTGAGCTTGTTGAGGGTCAGTTTGTGAGGGGGGCCCAGGCGGTGGGGAAAGACTACCGATGTATCCACCACCATCCCATGGAGCAGCTGCAGTAAACAGGAAGATATCTCAAGCTTTTCTTATTGGTTAGAACTTGATAAATTACTCTGTTTTACTTTCAACATGAACTATAGCTACAGAATATGAACAAAATATGGAGAAGTAACCAGTGACTCTTACTGCCCAAAACACTTAAAGAGGATATATAAGCTGAAGCTGAAATAGGGCCCAGCAGTACTTTCATGTAATACCACTTTGTGCCGTAAAATTGTGCAGTGACTCACTGTAGCATGCTCTCTGCCCTGAAAGATGTAGGAAATATAATGGAGAGTCAGAGGAAGTATTGGTCTTCTAGTCAAAGGGACAGCAAACAGCAGCTGAAACACTTTGATGGTGGCCCCGTCATCACCACTAGATCCTCCCAGAACAACACCATGCTCAGTTCAGAAGAAAATAACATTGGAGCAGCTTTCCATCACTGCACACAGCTCTTCAAGAATAAAATGAATCAATGATCCTTGAATAATAGATTGTTTTGTTGACTGCTACCTGTTACTAACTGTTCATATATGTTTGCTAAGGTAGCTTTTTGTGAGAGACTTTATATACAAAACAATTGCTGTATGTGATTTGCTTAATTAGGTCACAGCAAATAGTGACTTTTTATTTCTACTTCCAGACAGGGGTTGGTAGCTACATTACATTGAGACTTTCCAGTAATGTGCTGCCACCTGGTGGTAAAAGCTTTAGATAAAAATTTGGTTCGGGTAATTACAAATAGTACAATTTGATGGACAAAATAAAATACTTTCGGAGGACATCAGAGAGAAATAAAGTGAGATTACTGTATCATGACATTTGGACCCTTTTGTCCAAAAGTGACTTATAACAAATTAAATTCAGGGTCTACAAGACAAGACAACCAGACCATGACGAATTTTCAATATCTGTTGGTCTCTGTCAACTATGTGTTTCAAATACACTACCTGTCAAAAGTTTTAAAACACCCTAATTTTCCAGCTATTTATTGCAGTTTATGTAATTCAAATCCAATGAATAGGTTGAAATGGTACAAAGGTAAGTGTTGAACTGCCAAAGGTTAAAAAAAAGGAAGTAAGGTTTCCCAAAACTGAAAAATAATGTACATTTCAGAATTATACAAAAAGGCCTTTTTTAGGTAACACAAAATGGGTTAATGATTTAAAGCTGTTCTACAGCAGTGGAGGTCGATCAAGCCTTGAAAGCTGGTTCTACTAATTTCTAGAGGTGTTCCAACTTTTCTGGATTACTTACAACTATCCTGTCTGCATAAAAGCAGTGTTGGAACACACTGTGATACCATACCCTCGTGACCATCAGTTGAACAGTTTTGTGCTGCAGAAAGTAATGTTTCTACAAAAAAAATTATGAGAAAAGGATATTAACAATGGAGGAGGGACAGACCATCATAACACTTAAAAATCTAGGTCTTTCCTACAGAGAAGTTGCAAAGAAAGTCAAGATGTCAAGAGAGACTCAAAGCCACAACTGAATCAGAGGACACCAATTCAAAGCTTGCTTGATAGGCGGCTCACAGGTTCAGATGGTCGTAGTAAGCAAGTCTCAATTGCAACTGTGAAGAGAAGACTTCGAGCTGCAAGTTTGACAGGACGAGTTGCAGCAAGAAGGTCATTGCTAAGATGTCAGAATAAGACAAAGAGGCTTGGCTGGGCCATGAAACACCGCCATTGGACTACTGAAGACTGGAAGAAAGTATAATGGATTGATGAAAATGGATTTGAAATCTTGGGTTCATCACGCAGGATCTTTGTACACCGTTGAGTAGGTGCAAGGATCATTCCACAGTGGTGGCATCAACCGTCAAACATGGAGGAGGAAGTGTGAAGGTCTGCATTCTGCAGCACCGTGCAGTACCCTCTGGTATGCGCCTAGTTGGTCAGGGGTTCATCCTACAGCAAGATAATGACCCAAAACAGAGGTCCAAGCTACACAAGAAGTACCTCAGGAAAAAAGAACAAGATGGTAAGCTCAAAAACATGGAGTGGCCAGCACAGCCTCCAGACTTAAACCCCATCAAGCTGGTTTGGGATGAAATGGCCTGAAGAGTGAAAGCAAAGTAACCTACAAGTGCCACACATTTATGGGAACTTGTGCAACAAATATGGGAAGAACTTTTGCAACGGGTGTGTTCAGCTATTTTATCTGCAAAAACGTGGCTACTTTGATGAGTCAAAAGTTTAGAATACATTTGGGTCTAATAATTTATTCCTTGATCTCTTTTTTTACTCCAATTGTTTGTTTGTACTATGCTTTCATTTCAGAGTGCAGTGAGACATTAAACTGCTTGATTTTCAATAAAAAACTGGAAAAATTGGGGTGTTCTAAAACTGGTAGTTTTTTAAGAAGACACAGTAGTGTATAGTATCTCATCAAATCGAATGCCCAGAAGTTTGTATAGCTAACATTTTTTTATTTTCACAACAGCTGACCTCTGACCTTAATGCTGAGGGCACTGGGATTCAAATTCATCCAACATTTTTAATAGATACACCTATGGATGTATTTGAAAATCCTATGTGACTACCCTTTTGAATTATTGCATTTACAAGATTTTCAGAAAATCTAACATTTGACCTTAACCTCAAGGTCAAGGTCACTGGGAGTCAAACATTCACATTTTTAATAGCTACACATAGGGTGTCAATTTAAAACTCCTACGTCGCCTCAATCTCGAGTTACTCCATTCACAAACTTGGTGTCCACGCCACCCGTCCAGTATGGTGTCGAAAATACCCCAATATTTATTTTATTTATTTATTTTTTAAAACAGCCTGGGGGGTAAAAATGCCTTATGACGTTACTGAATGAACAACTCTGTAACTAAGTGTTTTATAAATCTTTCATTGGTTAATCTAAAAAGACAAAGGGAATCCTTGCAGTCCCCATGTGCTGCTCATAGGGGTCTGATTATTGGGATTCAATACCCATTGCCGTGAACTTGTATAAGCTGCAATATTTCTAGGCGAATCCTGTTGAATACTTTGAGTATATGATAAATAGAAAACATAACATTTAAAAAAAATAAGTGTAACAACAAACAAAAAGGTCTCAAATGGTATGTTCACAACCAATCAGATGTTTTGTACTTTGTTTTACAAACTTCTTCCATGGTTCTGGTTTAAAACATAAATCCAGATGATTTTGTGTCAATTATTTGCACATTAAAGTCTATTAAGGACTGCAGCTGGAAGATGTGAAATAAGCTGTGAAAAACTTAAAACAAAGAAAAAAAAATTTAAAAAGGAAGTGAAGAAGTCACCTTGAGTAAACAGAGATCTGTTTCCAGGCAGTGTCCAATTAGAATCGTGTCAGCATTTTTGAAGCCCAACAGCGTCTCCTGGATATCTCTTAGAGAACCATGGTGACCCTTCACATCCTCCTCACTAACACCTGAAAATCTGGCCAAGTAAGGTGTCACACGGGCTCTAAGCAGAGCTGCATCATGTGCGTTATAAAGCAAAACCTTACCATCTTTGAAATACTGGCTAAACCTTGCACTTGGTGTTGACCAAATTTTCAATATACAGAAAATTTTTCAGACTGCTGCCACACTGTAATGACAGAGTGAGTTGGTATAGTTTATGTAGTGCACAGAGAAAGATGAGGGGTATATTATCACATTACCTGGTTTTATAGTCAGTGACCTCATTTTCAGGTTTAATCCAAGGTGTCGTATAGAATTAGGTGACTCGAGTTGACCGTCACTCTGGATAACTCCAAACCATGAATGGTGTAACACTACAAAGGCAAACATATGTTTTCATTGCAAACTGATTAAAAACAAAAATCAAACTTCAGACATCTTTTTCCACACCAACAAGTTCTGACATAAAGCCCATGGGCACAAGAGTTAAAGGTAGAGTATATAATGAGGTGTGCTGAAGTGTCATACAGTAGTCCTACACACATCAACAATCCTGCTGTGTTGTGCATGTGTCACAAGATATACTTAATATTATACTTAATTAATAATGATCCTGGAACCAGAGGCAGACAGAGAAAGACCTGAGTCATCCGCAGCCACCCTAGGGTACTGGGACAGGTTAGAAATCAGTCTTGTTTCTCAGTACAGTCAACTTTACTATGACTACCTTTTAACCCATTGTGATAGCACAGACAGATATAAGTCAGAGTTCAGATTTATTGAGTTAATAATTATCTTTCCTGATATACTTTCACCAAAGAATCAGACCACGGGTAGTTTTCCTGCTGACATTCAGACACCATGGATCTGCGTCTCTCTGCCTGCATCCTGCTGGTACTTTGTGCGACATGGAGTGCAAATGGAGGAAATATTTTGGTGTGGTACACCGAAGGCAGCCACTGGATAAACATGAAGCCTGTTCTGGAGACGCTGGTTGACAGGGGACACCAGGTGACTGTACTGGTCCCGAGCTCATCAATGTACATGAACACCAATGAACCCTCCCGCTTTCGCTATGAGCCCTTCAGCGTCTCTTTCTCACTGGAGGCTATAGAAGAGTTTCTAGAAGAGTACCTCCGATTCTCCATATACGAAATTGATTATATGAGCTACTGGGAGATCTACATCAGATTCATTGACTTGATGAAAACTGAACTGCAGTTTTCTATCCAGTTTTTGGACGGTGTGGTGAAATCAGAAGTCGTCATGAAGAAGTTGAAAGAGGGAAATTACGACCTTCTCTTGGCTGACCCCATCTACGCTGGCAGTGACTTGGTAGCAGATATTTTGGGAATCCCACTCGTCTTCTCCTTGCGCTTCTCTATAGGTAACAACTGGGAGAGGCATTGTGGTCAGATGCCTACTCCACCATCCTTTGTGCCCGGTGCTATGAGCAAACTCACAGATAAGATGGACTTCTCAGAGAGAGTGTGGAACTTTCTCTTCTACGCTCTTCAAGACATCGTGATTGATCACACTTTTTGGAAAGTATTAGACAGATATTACTCTGATGTCAAAGGTGAGCAAATAGGCATGAAGCACTAATTTATAAAACTATTTAAAATTTGCTAATACTGTAAACGCAGTGTTTTAATATCCCATCAGATCTGATTTAAAAATATGTCCTGTATGAACTATTGATGATACGTTAATGTCCTTTACTTATGCACTGCAACAGGAACTCCCACCAGTGCCTGTGAGTTGATGAGCAAAGCAGACATCTGGTTAATCCGAACCTACTGGGATTTTGAATTCCCTCGTCCTTTCCTCCCCAACTTCAAATATGTTGGTGGGATCCACTGCAGACCTGCTAAACCTTTACCAGAGGTAAGGACACTCAACTATTACCATCTGATTAATCATTACATCACAGAATATTCCTGCCAGGAGCAGTGAAGCCATCAAAATGTTGAACAAAAATGAGAAAACAGCTGGTTGTTGGCAGTGGGATAATATTCGACTTGTTGCAGGATCTGGAGGAATTTGTGCAGACTTCTGGAGATGATGGCATTGTGATCTTCACTTTAGGATCCATGATCAACAACGTCACTGAAGAGAAGGCAAACATGATAGCCTCGGGCCTCGCTCAGATCCCACAAAAGGTCAGAGGATAATCTTTGTTTCAGCTGTAATTAATTTGTGTAAAGCATGGAGTAGTTTTTCATGTTTCAGATAACCAGTTGCAGAGTGCTCGACTTCTAACTACCAGAACTACCAAAACTACCATTTTTTTAATGACATTGCAGACTGTGGACATTTTAGGCTCCATGTTCTTTGTGAGAATCAGCCATCTCCAATTTACATCCCTCAGTTGTTCCCATACAGGGTGTGAAAAGTCAGATTTTGTCTGCGGTTGATGATTTCTAATGACAAGTCTTGAGATGTCCCCTACCCTTCAACTGTTGAAAAATTACATTACAATATAAAACTAGCATACTAAAAAAACAATCATGTTAGCTAAGAAATGTCTTACTGTTTATAGGTGCTGTGGAGATATAGAGGAGAAAAGCCAGAAAGTTTGGGTGCCAACACTAAAATATATGACTGGATCCCTCAGAATGACCTTCTGGGTAAGTAATGTGGGTACCAATCACAGATGAATAACGGATCAATAGATGATGGGCAGTATAGAAACGCTGATTCCATAAAAAGTTATCTTAGCGAAAACAGATTCCACAAAGATGGCAAATTTGTATTTTTTTAACTATACCTAGAGCTTATTTTGCCACATTCAACATCAAATTTATTATTGGAGGCTGTGAGCATTTCTTATATTAAAAACAAGGAGAACTGGATGAAATATGATTTTCTCACAGATGAAATCATGATTATGTGTTGCACGCTGCACTAACCTGCTTTGTTTAGTTCATTTTCTCCAAGCTGTTCCACTATAACAGATGTCTATTTAACATGCAAGTTAAATTTCAGCTTAAATCACTTCTTCACATTTATTGACATCCCCAAGTAGTCCACGTGTGCAATAAGAATAGAATAGAATAGAATAGAATAATCCTTTAATTGTCCCACAAGGGGAAATTTGGTTGTATCAGCAGCAAAAACACACATATACAAACAGAACAGGACACAGAACAGAAGCACAATTTTTACATATTTACATCATGGACAATAGCTACCAGAGCAGAGTACTGTACAGTTATTTAAATTAGCGTACACATAGTGTGAAAACGGAGCAGGATACTGAAAGATGTTTAAATAGTTAAGAATATTTAGAATAATTAGAAAAGTGCAGATTGTTTATTGTACCTGTGCATTAAAAAGTAGACATGTAACTTCCAATAAGTTAGTGTATATATAAGCTGAGAAAAGTAATGTGCAAGTTATAACAGTAGAAGTTGTTACAGCGCTGATGTAGGCATCTGTGTTTGTTGGGAGCAGTTCTGATTGTACAGTCAGGGAGGAAGGACCTGCGGAAACGCTCCTTCATGCATCTAGGATGCAGCAGTCTGTCACTGAAGCAGCTCTGCAGTTCAGCAACATTTACATGCATGGGGTGGGAGACTCTGTCCATCAGAGATGTTATTTTGGCCAGAGTCCTTCTGTCTCCCACCACCTGCACTGGGTCCAGGGTGCATCCCAGAACAGAGCTGGCCTTCCTGATTAGTTTATCCAACCTCTTCCTCTCAGCTGCCGATAAACCGCTGCTCCAACATACCACACTGTAAAAAATGAAAGATGCCACCACAGAGTCATAGAAGGTCTTTAAAAGCGCTCCCTGTACTCCAAATGACCTCAGCCGCCTCAGCAGGTAGAGTCTGCTCTGACCCTTCCTGTAAAGAGCATCAGTGTTATGGCTCCAGTCCAGTTTATTATTCAGGTGAACACCCAGGTACCTATACGAGTCCACTATCTCAATGTCCACTCCCTGGATGTTCACCGGTGTCAGTGTGGTGGGTCTGCGTCTCCGGAAGTCCACCACCAACTCCTTGGTTTTTCCGGCGTTGATCAGCAGGTGGTTCTGCTGACACCAGTCCACAAAGTCCAGAGTCCACTGTCTGTACTCTGAGTCATCCTCACCTGTGATGAGGCCGACTATGGCAGAGTCGTCAGAGAACTTCTGTAGGTGGCAGCGTGGGGAGTTGATGGAGAAGTCTGCAGTGTAGAGGGTGAAGAGGAACGGTGCCAGCACAGTTCCCTGTGGGGCCCCCGTACTGCAGACCAGCGTGTCAGAGACACAGCCCTGTGACCTCACATACTGTGGACGTTCTGTGAGGTAGTCCAGTATCCACTGGGACATGTGGTGGTCCACTCCCGATAGCTCCAGCTTGTCCCTCAGAAGTCGTGGCTGGATGGTGTTGAAAGCACTGGAGAAATCAAAGAACATGATCCTCACAGTGCTTCCAGGCTTCTCCAGGTGAGTCAGAGCTCGGTGCAGGAGGTAGATGATGGCGTCCTCCACCCCAATGCCAGGCTGGTAAGCAAACTGCAGCGGATCCAATGAAGATCTCACCAGGGGGCACAGATGGTTTAGAACCAACCTCTCGAGGGTCTTCATCAGATGCGATGTCAGGGCTACCGGCCTGTAGCTGCTGAGGTCCTTGTGATGGGAGGTCTTTGGTACCGGTACCACACAGGAGGTCTTCCACAGCTGTGGTACTTTCCCCAGTGACAGGCTCAGGTTGAACAGATAACCTAGGATGCCACACAGTTCATCTGCGCAGCACCTCAGGAGTCTGGAGCTGACGCCATCTGGACCTGCAGCCTTACGCAACTTGATCTTGCGAAGCTCGTTCCTCACTTGAAGTGCTGAGATGGAGAGAGGGGGTCTTGGGGGAGGGGTGTGTATGTTGGAGTCCACAGAAGCCGGGGGTGGGTGTAATGACTGGGAGCTGGGAGGTGTGAAGCTGAGAGGTGTGAAGTCCTGAGATGAAGGAGATTGCAGCAGGGGGGACGATGCTGTGGGAGGGGTGGGTGGTTGATCAAACCTATTAAAATATTTATTTAGGTCATTCACCCACCCCAAGTCTCCTGCAGCCTGGGGGGTTGGTTTTTGTCCTGAGATTGTCTTCAGGCTGTTCCAAACCCCTCTGATGTTGTCTTGTTGCAGCTGCTCTTCCATCTTCCTCCTGTAGTTTTCCTTCCCCTGCCTTATCTTCCATTTCAGCTTCTTCTGAACAACTCTCAGCTCCTGTTTGTCTCCAGATCTAAAGACTCTCTTCTTCTCCTTGAGGAGAGCCTTAATTTCAGGATTTATCCATGGCTTGTTGTTAGAAAAACACCTTACCTTTTTGATGGGTACAGTGTTGTCCACACAGAAGTTCATGTAATCCGTAATGCAGTCTGTGATGCTGTTGAGGTCATCCTCCAGGGGGCTGCAGAGGTTGTCCCACACAGTAGAACGGAAACAGTCCCTCAGGGCCTCTTCAGTTTCTGCCGACCATTTCCTTACTGTGCGTTTCACAACTGGTTCTCTGTGTACTAGAGGTTTATACACAGGCTGGAGATGAACCAGATTGTGATCTGAGCCCCCCAGGGGAGGGAGAGGTGATGAGCTGTATGCCTCCTTGGTGTTGGCATACAATAAGTCCAATGTTTTATTGTCTCTGGTGTGGCAGGTAACATACTGGGTGAAGGTGGGGAGAGTGGAGGACAGGGAGATGTGATTAAAGTCCCCAGAGATCAGGAAAAGAGCCTGAGGGTGCTGTGTTTGGAGTCTGCTGGTTACAGTGTGCAGGACCTCACAGGCTGCTGCAGCGCTAGCAGAGGGCGGGACATACACAGCTATCATAATCACGTGTGTAAACTCTCGCGGTAGATAGTACGGTCTCATGCTAACCGCTAGCAGCTCAATGTCCTTACAGCATAGCGTCTCTTTGATAGATAAATGCCCAGAGTTACACCATCTATCGTTCACAAACACAGCCAGACCCCCTCCTCTCTTCTTACCACTCTCCGTTGTTCTGTCGGCCAGAACAATCAGATGAAAACCATCCATGTTTACGTGTGAGTCCGGAGTTAGCGCAGTTAGCCACGACTCTGTGAAGCACATCAGGCTGCACTCCCTGTAGCTCCTCTGATGTCGGGTAAGGGCTGCCAGTTCGTCTACTTTATTGGGGAAAGATCTCACATTCCCCATAATAATAGATGGAATCGCTGGCCGGTACCTCCTAACTTTACTGCGACGCCCGATCCCGGCCCGAGTACCGCGTCTCTTCCTCCTCACTTCGCGGGGGATGTTAGCTTGCTCGGCGGTAGGCATGGTAGCGGAGGCTCCGAGGGCTAACAGCTGATCCCTGCTGTAAACAATGGGAGGTCGGACCTCCACGCGCTCTCCGGACAAAGACGCCGTAAAAAATGTGATAAAGAACACCATTGTCCATAGAATTCTGAGCTCCATTGTGGGGGACAGCACTCCACAATAGAAAAACAAAAACAAAAAACACAAAAACAACAGAGAAACATATATTAAAGAGAAAAAGGGACTCGGTCAGGTCGGAGCTGCTGATACTGGCTGCCAGCTCGGAGCGGCGCCGGAAGTAGTAGTAGGCAATAAGTAACTAAATGTTTAATGGTTTGTTAAATGGTTATTTGACATGTCTTAGGTCACCCTAAAACTAAAGCTCTCATCATTACGGTAAAGTTCACAGTAACACTGCCAACTAAGACTTTTTTTATATTTTAAAGACTCAAATCAGCTCGAAGCACTTGTTCAGGTTTATTGAAACCTTTTTGCTGTCCAAGTGTAAAAATCCTACTCCAGATGTTTCATGGTTATTTGACATGTCTTAGGTCACCCTAAAGCTAGAGCTTTCATCACTCATGGAGGTACAAATGGGATTTACGAAGCCATCTACCACGGCGTTCCCATTGTGGGCATCCCCATGTTTGCTGACCAGCCAGACAACATGGTCCATATGAAAGAAAAAGGAGCTGCAGTTATTCTCAACGTGAACTTCATGACGGCTGAAGATCTTAGAGACGCAATCAACACAGTCATCAATGACAAATCGTGAGTTCTTTGAACTATCTGTGCTTTTGATTAGGATTTGAAAGTATAGATTTTATAGCAAAGATAAATGTGGGTTCAAGAGTATGAAAAGTATGAAGGCCAAGCATAACATACCTTAAACCAGAATTATTTGCAATTTCAAGTCACAGTGATCAACTTACACTGAACACAATCTGGTCTTGGTTTCTCATTTGTTTATTTATTTTTTAATTTATTTGCAGTATGTTTTGGGGTGCTTTATAGAGCCTTTGCAAGGCAATTATTATTTTTAATAAATGTAAGTTGTTATGCTGTACCTTACTAAAACCACTGACCCCTTTATTGTCACTGGAATGTGCATGTATTAATTTGGCAATACAAAAAAGGTATAAATGTTTTGGCAACACTTTATAACACAAACTACAAATATGGTGCAAGTACGCTGTACTTAAATGCATTTTGTGGGCAACAAGTCAGGTTTTTGCAGGAAATAATGAAAGAAGTACACTGTAAGTACCCTGCACTTTCTGGAATGCGAGCCATATTATGGAGTCACCTGTGAAACAATCAAACAATTACACTGTAGCACCCACAACTAAGGCACAAGTAGCCTTTAATTACATGCAAAGTTGTGTACCAAGTCAGGTTTTTGCAGGAAACAATAAAATAATTACACTGTTAGACTACAAGTACCCTGTAATTAAGTGCAATTTTCGTGCAACATTTTTTTAGTTACACAATAACACAACCCATGCCCCACAAAGCACAGGGTACTTGTTTCATTGTTTCTTGCAAAAACCAACATTGTTGCCAGCAAATCTGCAAATTGCACGTAAGTGCGGGGTACTTGCATCTTATTTGCTGGTCGTGTTAAAAAGTGTTAGCAATCCTTTACACTGATGGAATAGAAGAACACACACCAAGAATACCTATTCACACAATCAAATTAGTTTCACTTAAATCTGCAACAAACTAAAGTTATTTCCATGTCTCTTATTAGGCTTTGAGACCATGACATTTAACGCTGAATTCGATCCAGCTTGGAGTCTGAGCTCTAACATGCAGCCGTCTCCTTAGAAATAAACAGCAGCACCGAGACTGCACAAAGTGATTAAATTATTAACTAGAGATAAGGGCTCTTTACAATAAATTTCAAGATTAATGATTTTCTGTGCCATTAATCTCTTGCCTCATTTAAGAGTTTATTCTTGAGGTTTTATGTTCTTTAGAGATTTTTAATAATTTTAATAATTTTATCATCATCTGATGTCATCTCTGACTGGAGTATTTGGCACTCAAAGGGATCATTTCATACAGAAGCAGAGTCACATGACCCACAAAACACCTCTTTTTGTGTGAGCGCACACAGAGCCTGAAGCTGAGAATATTATTTTTCTGCATCATAGGAGAATTCAAAAGACAGATTGACAGCATATCATAAAGGTCTAATGAGCATAAAAGTTCAAGTACCACAAGTTTTTTTTGTTTGTTTTTTTTAAATTTATCTCTTTATTCTGATTTTTTGATATAAAAAAAAACACCAACACCAACAACACCAACAAAGGCAACACAATAAGCAGTCTGAGACATGTAAAAGGAAAACTAATAGAGTATGATAAATAATTGGGTCTACCAGCCATTTACACATTTGTCCTGACAAACCCAACCTGCCATTGGAGCGGGGCTGCCCCTCTCACTATAGTTTCCCTCAGATCATCAGGTAAGTAATCAATTGGAGGGCGCCATATATCCAAAAAGATATTGTCATTACCACTTAGTTCTGCACACAGTCTTTCCATTAGTAAGAGTCTAAAGATTTCTTTATACCACTGAGTTATTGTTGGTGGTTTTTTATTGATCCAGTTGAAAAAAATACATTTTCTTGCCAAGAACAATAATTTACATAGTAGTTTATATATTTTTTTATCTGGACATTTGTTCAGAGTTGGCAGCCCCAATAAATACTGAGCTGGATCTTTTTGTATTCTGCTTTTAAATATACCCTTTAATTCTTTTGTTACACAGAGCCAGAATTTTGAAATTTTTGAGCAAGTCCAAAGACATTGCAAGTAGGTCCCTGCCGCAGATTTACATTTAGTACATTGTGATGACTTACTCGGATCAATTTTATTTAGAAAAGTAGGCGTTCTATACTGTCTATGTAAAATGTTATATTGTGTTTCTTTAATCTGTTATTAAGAAATAATGAATGCACAGATTGTATGCACTCACTCCATACATGATCATCACAATGACACTGGAGGTCTCCCTCCCAACTCCTGATAAGTTTTCCAGTATTATGTTTGTTATGGCCTTGTAGTGTATTGTAAAACTGTCTTATAGTACTTTTATCTGCGTTTAAATGTAAAAAGAAATTTTCAATGGGTCCTAGTTGCATTGTATTGTGCAAAGTATCAAAACTTGAAGTAATTAAGTGACAGGCCTGTAAAAATGCAAAACAAAATCAATTTGATGTATTCCATATTTCTTTTGGACCTGCTCAAAAGACATACAAACATTCCCATTAAACAAATCACCAACCACACGTATTCCTGCACAAAGCCATCTCTGAAATACTGCACTTTTCATTCCAGGTGTAAAGTGCCGATTATTTATAAAAGGTGTTAGATAACTCGGTATAGGATTACTTTCAGTGTATTTGTTCATATCACGCCATGTTTTTAAATAAGCATCAATCATTACTTTGTTGTGGTTTTTAATATATTTACTCACTAGTTCACTTAAGAGATTAAATAGCGAACATGTCCACGCATCTAGGGGATTCTCTGTCTCTTTTAGATATGTGTGGATCCATTCATGTATAACTTTACTATGGCATAACCAGTTATAAAGCAAAATGTTAGGAAAGGCAAGATCCCCTTTATCTTTGGGCAGCTGTAACGTTTTCATACTTAATCTGGCTTTCTTACCCCTCCAAATAAACCTTGACAGGTCTTTTTCAATTTCTTTTACCGTTTTTTTGGTAAGACTTATCAGGAGCATTTGCAAAGGATATAAAAGCCGTGGCAACACATTCATTTTAATTAAATTTATTCTGCCCATCCAGGAGACTGGGAGATCCATCCATCTAGAAAGATCTTTTTTGACGCTTTTGTGAACTATGTCTATATTCTTTTTCAATATAGTTTTTGTATTAAAATATAGTTTTTATATTTATAGTTTTTATTTAGTTTTTATATTAGGTGAAATGTATATCCCCAAGCACTTAAATCCGGAACCAGACCAGGTAAATGGGATGCTACATGTCATAGGCAAATTTCCCAGTGGCATAGCAATAGTTTTGTTCGTATTAACCTTATACCCAGACAGATATCCAAAGGTTTCTATAGTAGACATTACAGAAGGTATAGAATTCTGGGGATTGGTGACAAACAACAGAACATCATCTGCGTAGAGTAAAATTTTGAATTCAAATTCATGAATTTGGTATCCAGATATACTTTGATTATTTCTAACGGCCTCAGCCAGTGGTTCAATTGCTAAAGCAAAAATTAATGGTGAAATCGGGTCCCCCGTCTTGTTGATCTTGTAAACAAGATTCTGAGGATTTAATACCATTTACTACAACACATGCTCTTGGGGTGACATATAACAATCTGATCATATCTATAAAGACCTGCCCAAGCAAAATTTCTCCATCACAGCAAACATATATGTCCACTCAGCGCAGTCAAAATACTTTTCCGCATCCCCATCCCCCTTTTCCCCCCATCCCTTGTGGAGTCGTGTATATGGGAGTCCACGAGGGATGGGTATTACATGTTTTTATGATTTTTTTTAAAGATAACACTTTTCTAAGCTTTAGTGACCTGTCTTCTTTGTAAAATTTGCGCTTGTATCATTTCTTCCGCTATTTTCAAATAAGACACTGTGCATCTTCTATCTTGGAAGACTTATTTGAGCTGAAGTCTCACAGTAAGGCTCTTATAACATAAATATATACCTTAATTAAGACATGGGGCAATTACTGAACCCCCCCCCCCCCCCCCCCCCCCCCCCAAAAAAAAAAATGCTTCCAGTTGGGAACAGGACCTGGGCCTTAAGTTTGGGAAAGATTACTGGGACAAAGTAATTGACAGAATTCATACCTCGTCCTCATGTGCAAGACTCTCCCTTATTCAGTTTAAGACGGTATACAGATTGCACTTCTCAAGATCTAGACCAGTGGTTCTCAAACTTTTTGCAATGAGTACCACCTCATAAAATATATGGCTCTTAAAGTACCATGCTTATGACCGACATTAAAGTACAGTAATATATTCCTATTTAACACCACATACAGTTTACACAAGACAATTTTATGTCTTATATGAATGTTATTTATTTAAACTGTCATAAACAGGATGTGACGAGTGATAATATAACAACTGTACTGCATTAAAACATTCACAGCAGGTGGGATATCCAATCTTTAAGTGATGACCCGATGAACCCTGATTCCGGGTCCAAACTACTCTGCATTTATTAAAGCTGTTTTAATGCTTTTTATTTTGTTCTATTTATTTTGAACAAGCCCCTAAAAACAGTCAGTGATCACTGTCGGCCTCTCTCGGTTTTTATTACTGCTAATCATTTTAAAGCTCAGTTTTTAAAACCTTACGATGTAACTACAGCCCAGCCCATGCTGCAGAATATTAATGACTAACCTTGTATTGTGGATGGATTATCTCAGTTTTTCTCCTGACTGAGGTTTGGTCCGTTTACAGCATCCAGCCTTTCGATTACATTTGTCCCTAATCATCAGGAACTCTCTCGTCAACTTTTATCGAGTTGTAAAAAGTTAGCGATCATCCTCCAGCTTCACTGTGTTTATGTTATGCTAAAGTAGCTGTGTAGCTAGCCACCATGCAGCACATAATTATATACCAGCTAGCCCAACTTCAGTAACCCTACAAACGTCACTGCTCTTTTGTTTTCTGTCTTCATTTATGTTGGAAGTGAGAGCTGTACGTTTTAACTTTTGCTGTTGCGGTTAAGCTGCCGGAATTTTGGCTTCACGACCCTCCTTTGTGGTTCGTGCACATCGAAGCTCAGTTTGCTCTTCGTGGCGTTTCAGCTGACGACACGAATCACTATCATGTGGTAGCCTCGCTGGATCCGCTCTCCACCCACTGTGTGATGACCCTCAACCCAAGGGAAATACACCGCTCTCAAGGCACTGCTGCGGTGCTACTCCCTCTCCGATGCAGAGCGGGTCAATAAACTCTCTCTCTAAATGGCCTATATTTGTATAGCGCTTTACTAGTCCCGAAGGACCCCAAAGCGCTTTACACATTCAGTCATCCACCCATTCACACACACATTCACACACTGGTGATGGCAAGCTACATTGTAGCCACAGCCACCCTGGGGCGCACTGACAGAGGCGAGGCTGCCGGACACTGGCGCTACCGGGCCCTCTGACCACCACCAGTAGGCAACGGGTGAAGTGTCTTGCCCAAGGACACAACGACCGACACTGTCCAAGCCGGGGCTCGAACCGGCAACCTTCCGATTACAAGGCGAACTCCCAACTCTTGAGCCACGATCGCCCCGCAAGGCCTGGGTGATGGTACAGCTCTCGAGCTCATGGAGGGTATGCTGTCCTTGCTAGGAACGGACGACGGCGGATTCCTCTTCCTCCGACAGTTGCCGGTGCGAGGTGGTGTAACAGTCACAATGGTGTGGTGTCATCAGTTTGTGCCACTGCTCTCTCTCTGGTTTTATGTGGACATGTGCTTGCACGCTAGTGCATGAGGAGAGACCTTTTTTTTGTTTTTCTCTTTGTTTGCAACGCTTGGGTTGTATGAACGCTGGGAGTTATGTTGTTGAGCCGCAGCCGTTCAGCCGGGCTTTTATATGGTTGTTGAAGAAGGCGTATTAAAGAACCACTGTGGATTACCGATACCAGCGTGGGTGTGTGTTCTTCCGACTAGCCTGCTAGGTGTTTTGCCGCCTCCTCTCAACCACGCAACACAACCCAACGTTACAAAATGGCGCCCGAACATCTTCTCTTGGACCTCAGTGTGCAGTATCTTCGAGCAGCTGATGATTGGTACATAAAAAGGTACGACGCGGCGAAGTGGATGTCCTCCATGTTTCGCGGGAACGGACCAAGCTGGCCTGGACGTGGACGTCGGGAGGATCAAAGGGTCGCGGCGGTGCATTTCCATGGCAACGACTGGAGCCGCTCCAGTGCTGTTTGTGGACTGTGGTGCCGTTCTTTGTTTGGCCTTTTCGCTGTGGCTCCATTGGATGTGCGTGGACCTGCTTTTCCTGGGCGTGGGTTCGATGCAGCTTTGCCATAGTTCCTGGATTTGCATTTTTTTGATGTATTTCGTGTTGGTTACTGTTGTAACATGACTGTTGTTTGAGTTTTCTACAGTACTTTCTGGTACCGTTTTCAAATATTATGCTGACTGTTACAGTTTTTGAAAAGAAGAAAAAGCTACGAGAAAGAGGGAATTTCATTCTGTAATTGTCCTGGCTATCCTAAGTTTATTTTATTTCTATAACATTTATTTAAATGGACATTCACCATGTGGGACACTGTCATGTATGCCAGTTTGTCGATATTGCACTGTACATTTCCCTGTTTTGGTTTCAACTTCTTATCCTGCTGACCATGTATGGAGGCTGGTTAAGTCTTGACTGTACCAATGCTGTAAGGGTGTATAACACTTCCTCCACAACCTGCTTACTACCTGAAGTAGCTATGTGTAGTGAAAGGGGGTAGCGGGAGGAGGGTCACCTGGGTCCGGCTGAGGACAGCCTTTGTTTAACCCGGGGGGAATATGTAACAGTCACAATGGTGTGGTGTCCCTTTAAGACACCCAAGTCGAGGGTTGATGGTGTCATCAGTGCTCTCTCTCTGGTTTTATGTGGACATGTGCTTGCACGCTAGTGCATGAGGAGAGACCTTTTTTTTGTTTTTCTCTTTGTTTGCAACGCTTGGGTTGTATGAACGCTGGGCGTTATCTTGTTGAGCCGCAGCCGTTCAGCCGGGCTTTTATATGGTTGTTGAAGAAGGCGTATTAAAGAACCACCGTGGATTACCGATACCAGCGTGGGTGTGTGTTCTTCCGACTAGCCTGCTAGGTGTTTTGCCGCCTCCTCTCAACCACGCAACACAACCCAACGTTACAGTGGCCTTGCCAACTCCCCGCTGCTGGCCGCAAAGGATTACCACTCACTCGCAGAAGAAGCGGATTGCATTCTCCTGGCTACCAGGAGCTTCGGCATCCAGGCGATAGCTCCCGACTCACCAATGGCATCTCCTGCGCCACAATTCTCCCGGGGGCCTCCAACTCATCGATGGTGGCTAGAATCGCGGCACCGCAGAAAAGGGCTGTGTTTTTACCATCAGCGCCGTGCCACCTTTGCAGTTTTAAGGCCCAGAGAAATAAGCCTGCCAGCGCTCTGTAGTGGCTGTGACCGCTGGCGATAAGGACAGGCTGCTCTTCACAGAGGACTCGCGGTTGGGTAGACGTTTTCTGGTTGACTCCAGCTCACAGAAGAGCCTCGGGAGTCAACCAGAAAACGTCGGGAGCCTCCACAATGGTACATTATTCAATCTATAAAAGAATTGGAGCTTTCCCGCGTACCACCAGAGAGAGCCCAAGTACCACTAGTGGGACGCGTACCACAGTTTGAGAAAGACTGATCTAGACTATCTAAAATATACCCGACATTCCTGACCTGTGCAACAGAGGCAACACCTGCCCCTGTGATTTAACTCATGTGTTTTTTTACCTGCACAACACTTCAGTATTACAGGACATTTTGTTTTGAAGTGCTCTCTCGTGTTTTGAGTGTTACACTCAAGCCTTGCCCACTAATTTTGAGTACCATGGCTTTTTTGTTTGTTGTCTTTGTTTGTTTGTTTTTTTGGTTTTTTTGTTTTGGTTTTTTTGTTTGTTTGTTTGTTTGTTTGTTTTTTTTTGGGGGGGGGGGTGTCTCTGTGTGTGTGTTTGTTGTAATTGCCTGAACTGTGATAACGTATATCTTTGTATCATTTGATACTTGTTTTATTAGCCCTATATAAATAAAGAGGAAAAAAATAATAAAAATGTAACAATTCAGATTATGCTTTTTAATTCATATACACATTCACAGGTACAAAGAAAATGCTATGCGGCTGTCCAGCATCCACCACGACAGACCCATGAGTGCTCTGGAAGAGGCAGTTTTCTGGATCGAGTTCACACTGAGAAACAAAGGAGCCAAGCACTTGAGGGTCCAGGCCCATGAGCTCACCTGGTACCAGTATCACAGCCTGGATGTCCTGGGCTTCTTCCTCACTATAGTTCTACTCCTCATATTCATCTTCATCAAGACCTGCAGTTTCTGTTTGCACAGGTGTTTTGTCAGGAAAGGAAAGACCAAACGGAAGGCTGAATAACAACTGAACTGAAACAGGTGCTGAGATGTTGTCAAAGGAGTTTGCAAAGAAAACCGTCTGGACTTCTTTAAGTTGCTTGAAGACGTTTCACCTTTCATCCGAGAAGCTTCTTCAGTTCTAAGGTCAAATGGCCGAGAGTCTCAGATCTAAACCCAGTGGGAGTATCCCCCCAAAGAGGGACAAAGGACCCCCTGGTGATCCTCTAATCACATGAGCCAAGGTGTGAAAGCGGGTGTGGGACCTAATCAGCCAGGGTTTCGGGTGAGCTCATTGTGAAACCTGGCCCCACCTTGTCATGTGAATTCCTGAGGTCAGATGGCCCAGGATGTGAGTGGGCGTGAAGGCGTCTGGGGAGGGAACTCAAAACTGGATTATAGATGGCAGACAGTTGGTGTCGTAAACCACCGCCTCTGTTCAAAGATGGTCGCTCACAGTGGACATAGATGGCCTCTTTCACTCCTCTTTCAAACCATCTGTCCTCTCTGTCCAAAATGTAAACATTGGCATCCTCGAAAGAGTGACCTTTATCCTTAAGATGCAGATGGACTGCTGAGTCTTGTCCTGTGGAAGAGCTCACCCGAAACCCTGGCTGATTAGGTCCCACACCCGCTTTCACACCTTGGCTCATGTGATTAGAGGATCACCAGGGGGTCCTTTGTCCCTCTTTGGGGGGATACTCCCACTGGGTTTAAATCTGGGACTCTCGGCCATTTGACCTTAGAACTGAAGGAGCTTCTCGGATGAGAGGTGAAACGTCTTCAAGCAACTTAAAGAAGTCCAGACGCTTTTCTTTGCAAACTCCTTTGACTACGATGACCTGGATGACTGAGAACCTTCACAGACACGTGCTGAGATGTTGTACCAGTGCAGTATTTGTTACCTACATGAGACTTTCTTTCATGTATGTTGAGTTTCCCACCATCTTATTCTTTATGCATCACCACTGATTACTTTAACTGAAGACAGGTGCACCAATTTGCAGAAGTGTACCTGAAGTTAATCTCACATTAAAAACAGAATGCTGATTGACTGTTGAGTTTTGCTTTTTTAAGAAAAGAAAACACAAAATTCATTCTATGCCTTTACTTGAGTACTACTCATGAAAAGTCACCACTGTGGGTCCTCTTGGCACTACATGTGGTCAACATTTATACAAATATGGAAGATGGGCTCCAAATTGAACTTTTACATACAGAACTCATTAACATAAATCACATTAACAAAAAACAAACTGCCCTCCATGTCCTGAACGAGGTTTACACAAAATAATACATTTGAATCACAGCTAGTATTTGTTCCCCCTCCCCCCACATGAAGTGTACAGGAATAATTTTATTTCCAGCATTTTATTTAAATTTTCCATCTTCTTTGACTTTCCACAGCATCAGCTCCATACAGGCAGTAGCATCTTCTGCAGTGTCATGGCCACAAACTAAGGGCAAAAAAATAATCTTTTAAAAATTCAATGCAATTGAAATCAACATCAAAGAAATAAATCTGATATCTGCTGCATGAGTCTGTGGCATTTAATGTTATAATGAGTCATATTAATAAGTCATCTTATTTAGAATGTAATGATATTGTAATAACAGGTGGTAAGGCATTGTGGTGCCCCCACTTTCCTTCTGAGGTATTCAGCTGTGAGCTTGTTGAGGGTCAGTTTGTGAGGGGGGCCCAGGCGGTGGGGAAAGACTACCGATGTATCCACCACCATCCCGTGGAGCAGCTGCAGTAAACAGGAAGATATCTCAAGCTTTTCTTATTGGTTAGAACTTGATAAATTACTCTGTTTTACTTTCAACATGAACTATAGCTACAGAATATGAACAAAATATGGAGAAGTAACCAGTGAATCTTACTGCCCAAAACACTTAAAGAGGATATATAAGCTGAAGCTGAAATAGGGCCCAGCAGTACTTTCATGTAATACCACTTTGTGCCGTAAAATTGTGCAGTGACTCACTGTAGCATGCTCTCTGCCCTTAAAGATGTAGGAAATATAATGGAAAATCAGAGGAAGTATTGGTCTTCTAGTCAAAGGGACAGCAAACAGCAGCTGAAACACCTTGATGGTGGCCCCGTCATCACCACTAGATCCTCCCAGAATGATACCATGCTCAGTTCAGAAGAAAATAACATTGGAGCAGCTTTCCATCACTGCACACAGCTCTTCAAGAATAAAATGAATCAATGATCCTTGAATAATAGATTGTTTTGTTGACTGCTACCTGTTACTAACTGTTCATATATGTTTGCTAAGGTAGCTTTTTGTGAGAGACTTTATATACAAAACAATTGCTGTATGTGATTTGCTTAATTAGGTCACAGCAAATAGTGACTTTTTATTTCTACTTCCAGACAGGGGTTGGTAGCTACATTACATTGAGACTTTCCAGTAATGTGCTGCCACCTGGTGGTAAAAGCTTTAGATAAAAATTTGGTTCGGGTAATTACAAATAGTACAATTTGATGGACAAAATAAAATACTTTTGGAGGACATCAGAGAGAAATAAAGTGAGATTACTGTATCATGACATTTGGACCCTTTTGTCCAAAAGTGACTTATAACAAGTATATGAGTATATGATAAATAGAAAACATAACATTTAAAAAAATAGGTGTAACAACAAACAAAAAGGTCTCAAATGGTATGTTCACAACCAATCAGATGTTTTGTACTTTGTTTTACAAACTTCTTCCATGGTTCTGGTTTAAAACAGAAATCCAGATGATTTTGTGTCAGTTATTTGCACATTAAAGTCTATTAAGGACTGCAGCTGGAAGATGTGAAATAAGCTGTGAAAAACTTTAAAAAAAAAAGAAAAAAATAAAATTTAAAAAAGGAAGTGAAGAAGTCACCTTGAGTAAACAGAGATCTGTTTCCAGGCAGTGTCCAATTAGAATCGTGTCAGCATTTTTGAAGCCCAACAGCGTCTCCTGGATATCTCTTAGAGAACCATGGTGACCCTTCACATCCTCCTCACTAACACCTGAAAATCTGGCCAAGTAAGGTGTCACACGGGCTCTAAGCAGAGCAGCATCATGTGCGTTATAAAGCAAAACCTTACCATCTTTGAAATACTGGCTAAACCTTGCACTTGGTGTTGACCAAATTTTCAATATACAGAAAATTTTTCAGACTGCTGCCACACTGTAATGACAGAGTGAGTTGGTATAGTTTATGTAGTGCACAGAGAAAGATGAGGGGTATATTATCACATTACCTGGTTTTATAGTCAGTGACCTCATTTTCAGGTTTAATCCAAGGTGTCGTATAGAATTAGGTGACTCGAGTTGACCGTCACTCTGGATAACTCCAAACCATGAATGGTGTAACACTACAAAGGCAAACATATGTTTTCATTGCAAACTGATTAAAAACAAAAATCAAACTTCAGACATCTTTTTCCACACCAACAAGTTCTGACATAAAGCCCATGGGCACAAGAGTTAAAGGTAGAGTATATAATGAGGTGTGCTGAAGTGTCATACAGTAGTCCTACACACATCAACAATCCTGCTGTGTTGTGCATGTGTCACAAGATATACTTAATATTATACTTAATTAATAATGATCCTGGAACCAGAGGCAGACAGAGAAAGACCTGGGTCATCCGCAGCCACCCTAGGGTACTGGGACAGGTTAGAAATCAGTCTTGTTTCTCAGTACAGTCAACTTTACTATGACTACCTTTTAACCCATTGTGATAGCACAGACAGATATAAGTCAGAGTTCAGATTTATTGAGTTAATAATTATCTTTCCTGATATACTTTCACCAAAGAATCAGACCACGGGTAGTTTTCCTGCTGACATTCAGACACCATGGATCTGCGTCTCTCTGCCTGCATCCTGCTGGTACTTTGTGCGACATGGAGTGCAAATGGAGGAAATATTTTGGTGTGGTACACCGATGGCAGCCACTGGATAAACATGAAGCCTGTTCTGGAGACGCTGGTTGACAGGGGACACCAGGTGACTGTACTGGTCCCGAGCTCATCAATGTACATGAACACCAATGAACCTGCCCGCTTTCGCTATGAGCCCTTCAACGCCTCTTTCTCATTGGAGACTATAGAAGATTTTTTTGAAGAGTTCCTCCAATTCTCCATATACGAGATTGATTATATGAACTACTGGGAGATCTACATCAGATTCATTAACATTGCAAAGACAAACCTTCAGTACAATATCCAGTATTTGGACGGTGTGGTGAAATCAGAAGTCGTCATGAAGAAGTTGAAAGAGGGAAATTATGACCTTCTCTTGGCTGACCCCATCAACCCTGGCAGTGACTTAGTAGCAGATATTTTGGGAATCCCACTCGTCTTCTCCTTGCGCTTCTCCTTAGCTAATAACTGGGAGAGGCATTGTGGTCAGATGCCTGCTCCACCATCCTTTGTTCCCGGTGCTATGAGCAAACTCACAGATAAGATGGACTTCTCAGAGAGAGTGTGGAACTTTCTCTTCTACGCTCTTCAAGACATCGTGATTGATCACACTTTTTGGAACGTATTAGACAGATATTACTCTGATGTCAAAGGTGAGCAAATAGACATGAAGCACTGATTTAAAAAAAAAATATTTAAAATTTGCTAATAATGTAAACACAGTGTTTTAAAATTTTCTGATTAAGAAAATATGATGCCTTGCATAAACTATTGGTGATACATTAATGTCCTTTACTTATGCATTGCAACAGGAACTCCCACCAGTGCCTGTGAACTGATGAGCAAAGCAGACATCTGGTTAATCCGAACCTACTGGGATTTTGAATTCCCTCGTCCTTTCCTCCCCAACTTCAAATATGTTGGTGGGATCCACTGCAGACCTGCTAAACCTTTACCAGAGGTGAGGACACTCAACTATTACCATCTGATTAATCATTACATCACCGAATATTCCTGCCAGGAGCAGTGAAGCCATCAAAATGTTGAATAAAAATGAGAAAACAGCTGGTTGGCTGGCAGTGGGATAATATTTGTCTTGTTGCAGGATCTGGAGGAATTTGTGCAGAGTTCTGGAGATGATGGCATTGTGATCTTCACTTTAGGCTCCATGATCAACAACATCACCAAAGAGAAGGCAAACATGATAGCCTCAGGCCTCGCTCAGATCCCACAAAAGGTCAGAGGATAATGTTTGTGCCAGCTGTAATTAATCTGTGCAAAGCACGGAGTAGTTTTTCATGTTTTAGATAACCAGTTGCAGAGTGCTCTACTTCTGAAAACCAGAACTACCAAAACTACAATTTTTTTAATGACATTGCAGACTGTGGACATTTCAACATGCAAGTGCCCAGTTTCCATGTTATTTCCACAATATTTATGTTCGTTTTCCTAATACAGAGTGTGAAAAATCACACTTTGTCAACAGCTGATGATTTCTAATGACAAGTTAACCTCATGCTTCAATATACAGTTAGGTCTATTAATATTTGGACATTTTATTTTAATTTTTTTTCTAATTTTGGTTTTATACATTACCCCAATGAATTTTAAATAAAATAACTCAGATGCCATTGTAGTGCAGACTTTCAGTTTTATTTCAGTGGGTTGACCAAATACATTGCATGAAAATGTGAGGAACTAAAGCATTATTTAAAAAAAACCCCACAATCCCTTCATTTCAGGGACTCAAAAGTAATTGGACAAATTACACTGAATAAAAATTAAAATAAAATGTTCATTGCTAATGAAAACCCTTTGCTGACAATAACAGCCTGAAGTCTCGAACTCAAGGAGATCACAAGATAGTGGGTTACCTTCTTTTTAATGCGTTGCCAGGCCTTTACTGCAGCGACTAGTGGATTCTCCCACATTTAAACTCATCTAACCTCATCTAATATCTCTGTTTTTACTCTGACACACAGACACACAGTCAGCAGATGTTCTTCAGATATTCATTTTTTTCATTTGTGATTCTTGATTTTAGACATTTAAAATACATAATTCCACTCTTCTACCAATTTAAGGAATATAAGCTGTCAACACTCATCTAGATTTGTTCTGATTCAAATTTTTCTTTTTGACATTTCACATATGTACTTCCAAGTTATTTAAAGAATATCAGATTTCAATATTCATTCAGATGTTTTCTGACTCTAAATTTTCTTTTGTCATTACTCAGCTTTTTCTAATGTGTATTTAAACATGTTCAGCTACTTTTCAATTTTGAAACTTATTCTGTGTCAGCTTTCAACAGTTTAGCACTTTTATTTTCAGGTGAAAAATTCTCTTCTTCAGCTCATTCAACATTTTTAACTTAACATTCAGGAATCATCACAATCCAGCTCAAAACTTCAACTATCAGCATTCACACTGCATTTTCTTCAGGAAATAGAAGGAATAATATTTTGTGATATATTACTTAGAGTTGGGCTGTAAGTATACTACGACAGAAAAAAAAACATGTAAGCTAAGAAATGTGTTATTTTTATAGGTGCTGTGGAGGTACAGAGGAGAAAAACCAGAAATCTTGAGTGCCAACACTAGAATATATGACTGGATCCCTCAGAATGACCTCCTGGGTACGTAAACCTGCTACCAACCACAGAAGTTCTTAAAACTGCAATGACACAAATTAAACGTGCATTCAACATTAAATGCAGGTTGTTAGCATTCTGTTTATTAACACAAGGAAATTTGATCAATTATACTTTTCTAACAGATGTGATCTTGATTACATATTGCACCCTGTGCAAATCTGCTCTGGTCAGTTCTTTTTCTCCAAGAGGTTGCACTAAAGTTTAGTTGAATGCATATAAGTTATAAAATCTGCAAATCAATCTCAGCTCAAAGCAGTTATTCTGGGTAATTAAAATCCTCCTGTTGTCCACATGTGAAAAACTAACTTTGAGTATTACACGGTTATTTGTTAGGTCACCCTAAAGCTAGAGCTTTCATCACTCACGGAGGCACAAATGGGATTTATGAAGCCATCTACCACGGAGTTCCCATGGTGGGCATACCCATGTTTGGTGACCAGCCAGACAACATGATCCATATGGAGGAAAAAGGAACTGCAGTTATTCTCAATTTGAACTTCATGACAGCTGAGGACCTAAGAGATGCAGTCAACACAGTCATCAATGACAAATCGTGAGTTCTCTGAACTATCTGCACTTTAAATTAGGCACTGAAAACAGGCTTCAAAGGGAAAAAATGGAGCAGGCTCAGAGTACGAAACGTGAAGAATCTACCTTAAACCATTTTTCTTGGAGCCAGCTAACACAAGAAAGCCTTGCTGAGCTGAACTTTAATGACCCGTGTAAACAATTTTCTAGAGTTTTTATGGTCTTAAAGTTATTTTTTATTAATACAGGATAATAGTCATTTTTACATTTTTTTTTCTAATTTGTATACACATTCACAGGTACAAAGAAAATGCTATGCGGTTGTCCAGCATCCACCACGACAGACCCATGAGTGCTCTGGAAGAGGCAGTATTTTGGATCGAGTTCACGCTGAGAAATAAAGGGGCCAAGCACTTGAGGGTCCAGGCCCATGAGCTCACCTGGTACCAGTATCACAGCCTGGATGTCCTGGGCTTCTTCCTCACTATAGTTCTACTCATCATATTCATCTTCATCAAGACCTGCAGTTTCTGTTTGCACAAGTGCTGTGTCAGGAAAGGAAAGGCAAAAAGGAAGGCTGAATAACAACTGAAACAGGTGCTGTGAGTGCTGGGCCAGGGCAATATTTGTTACCTACATGAGACTTTCTTTCATGTACGCTGAGTTTCCCATCATCTTATTCTTTATGTATCACCACTATTTCTATTGTAGGGAGAATGCAACGGGAGTGTTATATCTGTAAAGGTGGCTAGTTTGATGAGACCAAAGTTTAGAATACATTTGGGTCTATAAATGTATTCCATGATTTCTTTTTTGACTTATTTGTACTATGCTTTCATTTCAGAGTGCAATGAGACGTTAAACTGCATAATTTTCAGTAAAAAATTGAAAAATTGTGGTGTTGTAAAACCAGTGGTGTTTTAGAATACCCGGTAGTGTATAGTATCCCATCTAATCGAACAGCTCAGAAGTTTGTAAAGGTGACATTTTTTGACAACAGCTGACCTCTGACCTTAATGCTGAGGGCACTGGGATTCAAATTCGTCCAACATTTTTAATAGATACACCTATGGATGTATTTGAAAATGCTGGGTGACTTCCCTCTTGAATTATTGCATTTACAAGATTTGTAGAAAATCTAACGTTTGACCTTAACCTCAAGGTCAAGGTCACTGGGAGTCAAACATTCACATTTTTAATAGTTGCACCTAGGGTATCAATTTCAAACTCCTACGTCGTCTCAATCTTGAGTTACTCCATTCACAAACTTGGAGTCCATGCCGCCTGTCCAGCAGGGTGTCGAAAATACTCCAATATTTATTTTTTTAAAAAACAGCTGGGGGGGGGGATAATGCCTTGTGAAGTTACTTAATGAACAACTTTGTAACTAAGTGTTTTAAAAATCTTTCATTAATTAATCTAAAGAGACAAAGGGAATCCTTGCAGTCCCCATGTGCTGCTCATAGGGGTCTGATTATTGGGATTCAATACCCGTTCCTGTTTGTGTAAAAATGTCATGTCAATCACAAATTTAACAATCCAATCAGAGAACAGATGGGTTTGGCTATTGGAGTGGTGCTTTATGGAGCTTCAGGTCCTGAGGGAATAAATGCCCTTTAACATGCCAGCCCAGCGTCAAATTCTTTTTACACATACAAATCTTTTTTACACACACACAAATTCTTTATAAAACTGACGCGCGTATTTTTATTCGCGCTTCAAACGTGTCGCGCGACTGACGCATTTTCGCGACACAAATCCGCGCTTCATCGCACTCCTCCATTGACTTTACATGTAAACCTGACGCTCTGGTCGCATCTATCGCGTTCGGTGTGAACACACCATTAGGTGTCACACAGGCAGCACTGGTCTCGTTAGCTTCATTCCATCATCCTCATCAAGCAAAACTTTACCATCTTTGAAATAAAGGCTAAACCTTGAACTTAGCATTGACTAAATTCTCATTATACAGAACAATTTTCATACTACTGCTATACTTCTGTAACAACTGAGCAAGTTGGTATAGTTTATGTAGTGCACAAAGAATGAATGAGGGGTCGTATACAACTTGCAGACTCGAGTTGACCACTGTCACTCTGGATAACTCCAAACTATGAATGGTGTAACACTTCAAAGGCAAACATATGTTTTCATGGCAAACTGATTAAAACAAAAATCAAACTTCAGAAATCTTTTTCCACACCAACAAGTTCTGAAATAAAGCACGTGTACAAGAGTTAAAGGTACAGTATATAATAGAGATGGACTGATCCGATATTACATATCGGTCCGATACTGACCTAAATTACTGGATCGGGTATCGGAGAGAAATGAAAAATGTAATCCGATGTTCCCTCTAAGCTGCGCGCGTGCGCAATTGCGCACTGCTGGCACGGTCTCTGCGCACAAAAAATCTGCGTTGTGCACAAAAAAATCTAACCTGAATTGAAATTAAAATTAAAACTTTAACAATTCTGTTTTGCAGTGTTAGTCAGTAAGTGACTGGCTGCTCGCGTATGGGATTAGAACGATGCCACCTTATCCCATAGTCCAGCCAATAATGCGATTCGAATCATACGGAGCTAATCAACGTCGTTGACAGGCTATGACAGCATCCTTATGTGCCCACACCGGTGTTTTAGCTAGCAAAGCGGCGTGGTTGATGTGGAGTGAAGCCACGTTAATGACAACGTGTACAGCCATTGGAGATGTGAGCAGGACAGACGGAACAATTGACGGAAAAAGTGTGGACTTTATACCAGTGTTTAAATTGTGTTGATAGGCCACGTAAAACCAGAGTTATGATAAAAATATTTGCAATGTTTGTTTTCTTCCTGAATACTATCGTTGTTTATATTTACTGCGGGAAGAAACGGTAAAAACGGCGTTTTATAAGGAAAACGCTCGAAAGCACTCTCCGCTGTGAGCAAAACCGAAACAAACCCCACCCTTTCCTATTGGTCGAAAAATGTACCATGTCGACCAATCAAAAACTGATATGGCAACATGGCATTTAGATGTTGAGAAACGGGAGGAAGTTTTAGGAGTGATGGCGGTGTTTTGAGGTGTGAGAGATTTGCGACGTTTAGCGCTAATCTTGTGTAGTTAGTGTGTAGTGTAGTCAATAGTTTTGTTGTGTGTGTCAGAACAATGAGGCAACTGCTGAATGTTACAGGTGTTACAGGAGTGATACATCTCCTGTTGTCAGGCCTGCAGGTATCAGGCTGTTGTTCTCCTTTATCTCATAGTGGACAGAAATTATTTTTGGAGTGGCAAAAATAAAATTGTGTGGCATCAAATTTGATGCAGAACAGCTGATTGTTCTGTAAATAGTTTGAAATGTTTATTTAAAAAAAATGCCTTGGCTGCATTTTTAGGTAAACAGCTGCAAAAAACTTTGTTGTTTGCAAAACTCAGTTACTTTGTTGAAGAAGTAACTATATAATTAATTGCACAGCATTGGTCATTATATACTGTATTTTGCAGACAGAGAGTTACAGGACTCTCTCCCAGACCACAGACTCATACTCATAATACAAGTCAGAGCTTTATAAGAGAAAAAAAGAAAGTTGTGTTTTCAAAATTGGAGTTCAAGTTATTTTTACTTCCAATTGTGTTAACATACTACACAGGTCATGAACAAGATTTTTTTAAAATTTTCATTGTAAGTGGGCTAAAGCAGTTAAATAAAAGTAGTCTAACATAAATGTAAATGCTGTAATTTGATTATTTTAATAAACCATGTAACTTGGATGGATTCGATGCTGGCGTGACCACAGTGCACACGTCTGCTGTTGCACACAGTGGTCCAAGGGAAATGAAAAATTATAGGGAACATTGATCCGATCTATTAAATATCACAAAAGCACCTAAAAAAAAACTTGCGACATGGCGTAATTCAGCTCATAACCTTAGCACGTCGGCGCAGTTTGCGCCACGTGATAGAGCGGCTGTGGCGTGCGGGAGGTCTGGTTGAGCACTTGGAGCCATCGCTACCAAACCAGCATTTCATCTGTGAGAAAGTTATCCCAGAGAGAAGTAAAGCAAGTGTGTAAGTTCATCTCTGAATGTTTGTAAAGCATTCCCACGTTAAGCTTAACAACCGATACATGGAGCGACTGCCTCTTCTCTCTCCCTCTCCTGTTGCTACTTCAATCATGAAACTGATCAATGATCGGCTAATCTGCTTTTCTGTCGCGACTCCCGTCTCTCTTGTTTGTTTATCGCCCACTTTGCACCAGAAAGAGGAAACCAGCGGCTAAACAACAGCAGCACGTTTAAGCTTGATAAGCTGTTGTTAGAATTTATTTAATATTACTTTCTACACCAGGATCCTTTTCTACATAGCTGACAGCTGGTAACTGTGCAGGGGCGGGTCTGGCAAAGTTTTGGGAGGGGGGCAGGTAGGGCATTAACACTAGAATTACAGACCCTTTTTTTTCCTGGTGCAAGTCCCTACTACTACCTAGATTTACTAACCCTGTGCAAATTTGCGTAAATTCCCTGAACCTAACACCTCCTAGCACCCTGCTGAGATTTTCACAGGCCTTCAGCTCCATTGTTCTCCTGCTTTTGTTGTGCAAACACACCCTCCCCCAACCCCCAACCAGGAGAGATTCAGAAGGTCTTTCCTTCCAATCATTGTCAGACTCAACAACAAAGTACCTGCAGCCTACAATATACCATGGTAGTTTCTATGTGCAATATTTCTCATATGCAATATTAGTTCTTGTCAATCCTTGTCACTACATTGCATGCCTGTCCATAAACATATATACACAGAGTTGTACTAGGGCTGGGTATCGTCACTGATACCCAGAATCGATTTGATCCACAATTCGATTCGATTCGATTCGATTTGAATCAGGGAAATTTTGCCTCAGACAGTCAGAAATATTATAATTCAGATCATGCATCAGTACATTTCCATATTTTTATATCTATAAAAAGAAAGCTGACACTTGCGAGATTTTATCAAAGGTGTAAGCATCACAGCAGATGCCTTTGTGTCAAAGTAGCTGAGGATAAAACAGAAAAACATGAAGGCGATTTTCCTGGCCTGGGATTTTATAAAAATATTCTGCAGTAGATCAAAAACGAAAGAAAACCATGAATCAACATATGAACAGTACCTGCTGAAGTGAAGCAGAGCAAAGTTACAGAGGTTTTATTAGAGACACATTTAAGCGTTTTGCAATTTCGCATAATTTTAAAAAGTTTAAATTTGTTCAGTAGCCTATTGAACATCAGAAATGAGGCTTTCTTTTCTGAAGGAAGTAAAAGGAAAAAAAACAGCGGCTGACAGCGCTGTAAACAACGGTAGACTTGTGCGCAAGTGAATAATGAAGAAAACTGATTTTTAGACGGGAAACTGTTCTTGAAGTATACTGAGAGCGAGAGAGAGAGAGAGAGAGCTGTGCATGACGTGTGATTTTATCGTGGTAGAAGCAAAACAGCAAAAGTCAGAGGGAATTCATGACGATGTTTATGTGAAGCGTAGTTTGGATCTTCTTTTGCTGCTGGTTCAGTCAATGTTGTTTGGAGAGAGATAAAACCTGCAGCTTCAGAATCTAGCGCCAAAAGGACGTAAACACAGTGCAGACACAGTGCAAAGTGCAGACCCGCCGAAACATCAGAATCAGCGAGCTGTCGGCTTTGGGTAAGAAAGGCGACATCACACTGGTTCTGATCTGTCAGTGGGTCCGCTCTTTGTGTTTACGTCTTTGTGCAGAATCCATGTACCTGCTCTCATTTACTGTTTTAGCTGTTTGGTGGTTGTTGAAATTTTGTGAGGTTTAACCTGAGATTCTGGCTTTTCGGGTAAAATAAATTTATATTAAAAAATCGATTCAGGATTTAAATGAATCGATATCACGTTATCCAAGCTAGAATCGATTTTAATTGATAAATCGATAATCAAAACCCACCCCTAAGTTGTACATATATTTATATATCCACACCTTACATAATATACATAAAGTCTAGTTATACATACATACATATATATATATCTACACCAATATTTTTCAATACACGAGTCCATATTTATGTCTCCAGATTGTTTGTATAGTGCACTTTCTATACTGTACTCTTTGTACAGTTTTTATTTTTGCTGCTTTTGTCTTGCACTGTCCACTTTTCTGCAGTGACAATGCAGATTTTCCACTTGTGGGACTAATAAATGCAGATTTGCTGCGTTTGTGTGTGTGTGTGCAACATTGGCATTTGTTTACTCAGATCCAAGGCAGGCCAAACCTCTGTGTTACAACCTTCAGAAGTTCCTGCCGTAGCGATACAAAAGACACACATTCACAATATATGGGTACACAAGTCTGTTTTATTTCAAAGTGTTTCAAACTTTACAGCATTTGCAGACCCAGTGTCCATCATCCCTGCATTTGGCACAGGTGAATTTGTGACATGTTGCACAGGTAAACCTGCTGCGATTTCTGTTGCAGCTCTCTTGCACCTGGCACTGCGTTGTCTTTACAGCCGCAGCAGCTTCAGCAGCCTGCCTCTGTGCTAATATTTCCTTGTGCTGCATGAATCGGCAACGAAGTTCCTTGGCTAGAAGACTCAGAAACAATCTTCTTTTGCCTGTCCACCCTGTACATGCCTTGTACAAAATGTAAGCATTCACTGCCGCCAGGTCCAGCATATTGTAGAAAACCGCTACTGGCCACCTGCGTGTTGCTGCTCTTACGGAATACATCCGCGCCATTTGGTCCAACACGTCTACACCACACTGTAAAAGCAGAGAGAGAGAGAGAGTCATGAGCAGAGATGGGCAGTAACGCGTTACTGTAATCCGATTACTTTTTTTAGAGTAACGACTAAAGTAAGGGATTACTATTGCAAAAAAGGTAATTAGATTACTGTTACTTTCCCGTAAGCACGCTGCATTACTGCATTACTAAAACCGTGATGTTTTTTTGCGAGAGTGTCTCATGACAATGACGTAAGAGAGTGCGACGTTTGTGGCAAAAGCTGTGTGCAGATCAAAAATGGATAATATAACGAGGGCGGGAGAGAGAGTATGACCGTGCAGCGTTTAATGCGTGGAAGTACTGACCTTACTTTGAGTTTGATTCCGTAAAAAGTGACAAAAACATTAGCGTCCACTGCTCACTGCGTGGGAAGAAAACTTCTTTTTACAGCGAAAAAACCCCTAAACGTCCGAGCAAGCACCAAATACGCTGCTGCTGGAATGTGAAATTTACAGAGAAACTGCCGTATCCTTCCACTGACCGGTGCGGCACACCTGCACCAGGGCAAACCTCCGCCTGCCCCACTCCTACTATACAGGTGAAAATTGAGCAACAGGACCGCTGAGTCTTTGATTTTATTTATTATCTGCTGTGTTTTACGTGCATCTATTTGAAAGAGTGAGTGTAAACACAAAAAACTATTTTATTTTATATGCTGGAATATGCAGAAAATAGGTTTAAATGTTAAACAAATTTCTTCCAGTCAGAGAATGTTGCATATAATTTAATGTTTGCTTGATGCATAAAGTTAAAAGATTAAAACTAATAAAACAACTTTTTCATTTGATTACATTTTATATGATGGATTATGCAGAAAAAGTAGAATTGGGCTGAAAGATCTATTTCTTTATTACCTATTCAGGTTGTAAATCATGTTTTTAAAAAGTAACTAAGTAACTAATTACTTTTGAAAATAAGTAATCAGTAAAGTAACAGGATTACTTTTTCCGGGAAGTAATCAGTAATTAGTTACTGATTACTTTTTTCAAGTAACTTGACCAACACTGGTCATGAGTATATGTGCTTTTTTTCTATAGGCCTGTATAGCACACATCAGCAGATATTGTAGCACTGGTGTAAAATTATACACACATTCACATACCTTCATGTGGTTATAATCTGTCATCGTGTTGGGTTTCCTCTTTCTGCCGTCACCGATCGTCACGTCTTGGTGCATGGAACTTTTTAGGTGCATAAATTGTCAAGGAGACACTGCCATTTCTAAGCACTGAAGTGTAGAGTACCTCTCGCTGTGCAGTGTCTTTTGCAAGTTGAGGAAGTTCACGCCGGACTTTATTCACCGTGCCCAGTAATGTTGTTTTGCGCTGCAGCAATCTGCGCGACAGTGACAGTGAAGTAAAGAAACTGTCCATTGTGACATTTCTCCCATCATCCAAAAACGGCTCCATCAGTTTCATGACCACGTTCTCTGCCAGCCTCTCTCCCTTCTGACGACTGGGGTCCTTTCCCAAGTAAGGAGATGCACTGCAGACATATTTGGTCTCCAAGTCCGTGGCCATCCAGAACTTGATCCCAAATTTGTCTGGTTTGGTTGCGATATACTGTGTGAATGGACAACAAACCTTGGTAGGGAACAGCTGTTCATCTATGGTCATGTGCTCTCCTGGAGTGAAACTCTTAGCACAGTTCTCGTTGAAGCGTGTCCAGATGTCGGAGATCGCCGCAAATATGTCTGTTTTCACCCGTTCTGACCACGTGTCCTTGTCATCAAATGGAAGGTGTTGTATAATTGAAATGAATCTATCTCGGGACACTGTCTCTTTGATTACTGGCACCAGAAAACTTTCTGACCAGCAATCCACAATGGCACCAATGGGACACATGATTGCTCTTACAAACAGAATTGAAATGAATGCCATCAGTTCATGAACTGGCAAATTCCAGTCCGGCTCTGTTCTGCGGGCTTGATGGACCGTACACTCCCTGACGGTCTGCAGCATTCCCACGTCAAACAGGCAAAGGAAGCTTTGGAGCACACTTGTAATCTTACGCTGTTGGAAGATAAACAAATAGAGAATGGTAAATTTACATGAACCTCACTCTAAATGGGTTTATATAAATATCATATGTAATATGGCAATGACAAACCTTAGCAGACTCTGTGGGTCCAGCTTGTGCAGTGAAGCATGAGCGATTTGCTACTGCACTGGGCATTCCAATGTCCTCCTCTACCCATACAGTGCCGTCTTTTGCCGTGTGGCTCTGGCTGGGCTTCCCAGTACCACGGTGCCTCTTCCGTGGAGGCATGTTGGGTTTTTGTTCCGCCTCCTTTTCAGATTCTTCTGAGGAGTTATCAGTGGCCTGCTGGACAAATGAAACCTCTCCTCCATCAGAGTCTGCTTCGTCCATTTCCTGAAGCAAGGCCAAAGCCTGTTGCGCGGAGAGGTTCTTCCTGCGTGGCAGTGATACGGAGGCGATCCTGATGTGCGTTCTCAAAAGTGCGAAGAAGAAATCATTCTCCCGCCTGGTCTGTCTGCTTTTATGCACAGCACTGTGCTGTAGTAATGCAATGCCACTCCTACACATACACAGTCACAATGGAACAATGGAAGATCTGTGCTGAGAGTCAAGGAACTCCATTGCTGAATGCAGGGACGATGTATTGTGAATGTGTGTCTTTCATATTTGCAGGTCAGTCAATGTGTGGGATATTTTGTATAGATACGGCAGGCATTTCTGAAGGTTGTAACACAGAGGTTTGGCCTGCCTTGGATCTGAGCTACTCTGAGTAAACAAATGCAAATGTGCCAGGCCTCAACAATAATGGGTGGTTTGCTATGGCGTTATTTTTGTGCCACTATTCTGAGCGCACGTAAAAAAAAAAATTGAGCGCATGTAAAAAAAATTTGCAGGTGCAAGTGTTGCATTTTGAGGAGAAATTTATTTTGAGTGAAGAAAAGCTAAATTTGAGTGAACAAAATTCATTGCTGTGTGCAAAAAATGTATTTCAGTGTTTGCTATTATCCATACACACACAACAGCAGCCCCTCTCGCTCAGTTTTTGCATTTGCGTTTGGTACAGGTTAGAAATCAGTTTTGTTCCTTCAGTACAGTGAACTTTGCTGTCACTACCTTTTAACCCATTGTGATAGCACAGACAGAGGTGAGTGAGAGTTCAGCTTTACTGAGTTAATAATTATCTTTCCTAAAATACCAAAGTAAATACCTAAAATACCTTTCACCAAAGGATCAGACCACAGCTGGTTTTCCTGCTGACATTCAGACACCATGGATCTGCGTCTCTCTGCCTGCATCCTGCTGGTACTTTGTGCGACATGGAGTGCAAATGGAGGAAATATTTTGGTGTGGTACACCGATGGCAGCCACTGGATAAACATGAAGCCTGTTCTGGAGACGCTGGTTGACAGGGGACACCAGGTGACTGTACTGGTCCCGAGCTCGTCAATGTACATGAACACCAATGAACCCGCCCGCTTTCACTATGAGCCCTTCAACGCCTCTTTCTCATTGGAGACTATAGAAGATTTTTTTGAAGAGTTCCTCCAATTCGCCTTATACGAGTTGGATCATATGAACTACTGGGAGATCTACACCAGATTCATTAAATATGTGAACACACACATTCAGATTTCTATCCAGTATTTGGACGGTGTGGTGAAATCAGAAGTCATCATGAAGAAGTTGAAAGAGGGAAATTACGATCTTCTCTTGGCAGACCCCGTCAAAGCTGGCAGTGACTTAGTAGCAGATATTTTGGGAATCCCACTCGTCTTCTCCTTGCGCTGCTCCTTAGTTAATAACTGGGAGAGGCATTGTGGTCAGATGCCTGCTCCACCATCCTTTGTTCCCGGTGCCATGAGCAAACTCACAGATAAGATGGACTTCTCAGAGAGAGTGTGGAACTTTCTCTTCTACGCTTTCCACGATATTGTGATTGATCACACTTTTTGGAACGTATTAGACAGATATTACTCTGATGTCAAAGGTGAGCAAATAGACATGAAGCACTGATTTAAAAAACTATTTGAAATCTGCTAATAATACACGCACAGTGTTTTAATATCCCATCAGATCTGATTAAGAAAATATGATGCCTTGCATAAACTATTGGTGATATATTGATGTCCATTACTTATGCATTGCAACAGGAACTCCAACCAGTGCCTGTGAGTTGATGAGTAAAGCAGACATCTGGTTAATCCGAACCTACTGGGATTTTGAATTCCCTCGTCCTTTCCTCCCCAACTTCAAATTTGTTGGTGGGATCCACTGCAGACCTGCTAAACCTTTACCAGAGGTAAGGACACTCCTATTACCATCTGATTAATCATTACATCACCGAATATTCCTGCCAGGAGCAGTGAAGCCATCAAAATGTTGAACAAAAATGAGAAAACAGCTGGTTGTTGGCAGTGGGATAATATTTGACTTGTTGCAGGATCTGGAGGAATTTGTGCAGAGTTCTGGAGATGATGGCATTGTGATCTTCACTTTAGGATCCGTAATCAACAACGTCACCAAGGAGAAGGCAAACATGATAGCCTCAGGCCTCGCTCAGATCCCACAAAAGGTCAGAGGATAATGTTTGTGCCAGCTGTAATCAATTTGTGCAAAGCACGGAGTAGTTTTTCATGTTTTAGATAACCAGTTGCAGAGTGCTCTACTTCTGAAAACCAGAACTACCAAAACTACAATTTTTTTAAATGACATTGCAGACTGTGGACATTTCAACATGCAAGTGCCCAGTTTCCATGTTATTTCCACAATATTTATGTTTGTTTTTCCTAACACAGAGTGTGAAAAATCAGACTTTGTCAACAGCTGATGATTTCTAATGACAAGTTAACCTCATGCTTCAATATACAGTTAGGTCTATTAATATTTGGACAGAGACATCTTTTTTCTAATTTGGCTTTTGTAATTTTAAATGATATAACTCGGATGTCATTGTAGTGCAGACTATCAGCTTTAATGCAAATACATTGCATGAAAATGTGAGGAACTAAAGCATTAAAAAAAAAAAAAAAAAACCACACAATCCCTTCATTTCAGGGGCTCAAAAGTAATTGGACAAATTACATTGAATAAAAATGAAAATAAAATGTTCATTTCTAATACCTGTTTGAAAACCATTTGCTGGCAATGACAGCCTGACGTCTTGAAGTCAAGGACATCACAAGATAGTGGGTTACCTCCTTTTTAATGCTCTGCCAGGCCTTTACTGCAGTGACTTTCAGTTACTGTTTGTGGGCTTTTCTGTCCAAAGTAAGAAATCAGTCAGTCTGTCAGAAATTTGTATCAACAGCAGGAATGACCCCACTTTTTAAATTGCTCCTGTGAACCCATTTTTGACACCAGGAACATAAAAACACACTGTTGTGTAGACATGTCCTCACGGTTCAAAGGGTCTTTTTGGTTTTGGATTTAGAAGCAGTTTTTCAACAGGTGCGGACAGGGAGATTTGACTGGGTTTTGCTATAGAGTAATAGTATTCCAGTAGTTAGTGCAGGCCAACTGGATAGAGCATTCTGATTGGCCTGTTAAATTCAAGCTTGTTGTTCATTGGAGGATTTCTTTACAGCAGACAGGTGGTTCAAATGTGGGCAGTTGGAGTCAGTTGATTGAGTTTAGAATCATCTTTTCTGACTGGATGATCAGACATGAAACTATTTACCTGTCTATAGTGGATTCTCCTACATTTAAACTCATCTAACCTAATTTAATATCTCTGTTATTACTTTGACACACACGTGCATAAACACACAGACATACACGGTCGTACATGCAGACACACAGACACGAACGAACACAGAGACAGATATGTGCACAGATGCAGAAACATTTTTTCCCATTTGTGATTCTTGATTTTAGACATTTAAAATACATAATTCCACTCTTCTACTTTTTAAGGAATATAAGCTGTCAACACTCATCCAGATTTGTTCTGATTCAAATTTTTCTTTTTGACATTTCACATATGTACTTCCAAGTCATTTAAAGAATATCAGATTTCAATATTCATTCAGATGTTTTCTGACTCTAAATTTTCTTTTGTCATTACTCAGCTTTTTCTAATGTGTATTTAAACATGTTCAGCTACCTTTCAAGTTGAAACTTATTCTGTGTCAGCTTTCAACAGTTTCGCACTTTTATTTTCACGTGAAAAATTCTCTTCTTCGGCTCATTCAACATTTTTAACTTAACATTCAGGAATCATTACAATCCAGCTCAAAACATTCAACTATCAGCATTCACACTGCATTTTCTTCAGGAAATGCATTCTCTAGTTTTTCCATAATACGTTGTGATATATTACTTAAAGATGGGCTGTGAGTATACTACAAAAGAAAAAATGTAAGGTAAGAAATGTTACTTTTACAGGTGCTGTGGAGGTACAGAGGAGAAAAACCAGAAACCTTGAGTGCCAACACTAGAATATATGACTGGATCCCTCAGAATGACCTCCTGGGTACGTAAACTTGGTACCAAACACAGACTTTCTTAAATCTGCAATGACATAAATTAAACATGCATTCAACATTAAATGCAGGTTGTTAGCATTCTGTTTATTAACAAAAGGAAAATTGATCAATTATACTTTTCTAACAGATGTGATCTTGATTACATATTGCACCCTGTGCAAATCTACTCTGGCTAGTTCTTTTTCTCCAAGAGGTTGCACTAAAGATTAGTTGAATGCACAGAGGTATTAGAACATGCAAATCAATCTTGGCTTAAAGCACTTGAAATTCTCCTGTTTTTCACATGTGAAAAACTAACTTTCAATGTTACACGGTTATTTGTTAGGTCACCCTAAAACTAGAGCTTTCATTACTCACGGAGGCACAAATGGGATTTATGAAGCCATCTACTACGGAGTTCCCATGGTGGGCATACCCATGTTTGGTGACCAGCCAGACAACATGATCCATATGAAGGAAAAAGGAACTGCAGTTATTCTCAATTTGAACTTCATGACAGCTGAGGACCTAAGAGATGCAGTCAACACAGTCATCAATGACAAATCGTGAGTTCTCTGAACTATCTGCACTTTAAATTAGGCACTGAAAACAGGCTTCAAAGGGAAAAAATGGAGCAGGCTCAGAGTATGAAACGTGAAGAATTTACCTTAAACCATTTTTCTTGGAGCCAGCTAACACAAGAAAGCCTTGCTGAGCTGAACTTTAATGACCTGTGTAAACAATTTTCTAGAGGTTTTATGGTCTTAAAGTTATTTTTTATTAATACAGGATAATAGTCATTTTTACATTTTTTTTTCTAATTCATATACACATTCACAGGTACAAAGAAAATGCTATGTGGTTGTCCAGCATCCACCACGACAGACCCATGAGTGCTCTGGAAGAGGCAGTATTTTGGATCGAGTTCACGCTGAGAAACAAAGGGACCAAGCACTTGAGGGTCCAGGCCCATGAGCTCACCTGGTACCAGTATCACAGCCTGGATGTCCTGGGCTTCTTCCTCACTATAGTTCTACTCCTCATATTCATCTTCATCAAGACCTGCAGTTTCTGTTTGCACAAGTGCTGTGTCAGGAAAGGAAAGATAAAAAGGAAGGCTGAATAACAACTGAAAAAGGTGCTGTGAGTGCTGGGCCAGGGCAATATTTGTTACCTACATGAGACTTTCTTTCATGTATGTTGAGTTTCCCACCATCTTATTCTTTATGCATCACCACTGATTACTTTAACTGAAAACAGGTGTACCAATTTGCAGAAGTGTACCTGAAGTTAATCTCACATTAAAAACAGAATGCTGATTGGCTGTTGAGTTTTTGCTTTTAAAAAAAAAAAGAAAATACAAAATTCATTCTATGCCTTTACTTGAGTACTACTCATGAAAAGTCACCACTGTGGGTCCTCTTGGCACTACATGTGGTCAACATTTATACAAATATGGAAGATGGGCTCCAAATTGAACTTTTACATACAGAACTCATTAACATAAATCACATTAACAAAAAACAAACTGCCCTCCATGTCCTGAACGAGGTTTACACAAAATAATACATTTGAATCACAGCTAGTATTTGTTCCCCCTCCCCCCATATGAAGTGTACAGGAATAATTTTATTTCCATCATTTTTTCAGTTTTCCATCTTCTTTGACTTTCCACAGCATCAGCTCCATACAGGCAGTAGCATCTTCTGCAGTGTCATGGCCACAAACTAAGGGGAAAAAAATAATCTTTTATAAATTCAATGCAATTGAAATCAACATCGAAGAAATAAATCTGATATCTGCTGCATGAGTCTGTGGCATTTAATATTATAATAAGTCATATTAATAAGTCATCTTTATTTGGAATGTAATGATATTATAGTAACAGAAACCATTTGCATAGTGGTAACCCACCACTCTCTTGAATGATCCTTCTGAGGTATTCAGCTGTGAGCTTGTTGAGGGTCAGTTTGTGAGGGGGGCCCAGGCGGTGGGGAAAGACTACCGATGTATCCACCACCATCCCGTGGAGCAGCTGCAGTAAACAGGAAGATGTCTCAAGCTTTTCTTATTGGTTAGAACTTGATAAATTACTCTGTTTTACTTTCAACATGAACTATAGCTACAGAATATGAACAAAATATGGAGAAGTAACCAGTGAATCTTACTGCCCAAAACACTTAAAGAGGATATATAAGCTGAAGCTGAAATAGGGCCCAGCAGTACTTTCATGTAATACCACTTTGTGCCATAAAATGGTGCAGTGACTCACTGTAGCATGCTCTCTGCCCTGAAAGATGTAGGAAATATAATGGAAAATCAGAGGAAGTATTGGTCTTCTAGTCAAAGGGACAGCAAACAGCAGCTGAAACACCTTGATGGTGGCCCCGTCATCACCACTAGATCCTCCCCGAATGATACCATGCTCAGTTCAGGAGAAAAATAACATTGGAGCAGCTTTCCATCACTGCACACAGCTCTTCAAGAATAAAATGGATCAATGATCCTTGAATAATACAGTTTTGTTTTTTTAGACTGCTTCCTGTTTCTACCAATTCATATATGTTTGCTAAGGTAGCTTTTTGTGAGAAACTTTTCATACAAAAACAATTGCTGTATGTGATTTGCTTAAGTCGGGGCAAATGGTGACTTTTTTTTCCCCTACTTCAAGAGAGGGGTTGGTAGCTACATTACATTAAGACTTTCCAGTAATGTGCTGCCACCTGGTGGTGAAAGCTTTAGATAAAAAAATTTGGTTCGGGTAATTAAAAATACAGTGGTCCCTCGGTATAACGCGGTTCACCTTTTGCTGTTTCGGATTTTTTTTTGTGTGCATTTTTGCAGACTTTTTTGCCCTTTTTAACAGCACATTGTGCTCTGCGTCCTGATTGGCTGTAGACCATTGTCAATAACATGCCGTGTCTGCTGTCCCATAGAGAATGCGTTCAGCTTGTCAAATTTACATAAATCTGCAATTTCTACCAGTGTGACTAAAGTGCTGTACTTTATGTTTGTAAGTTTTCTCCCCAACAAACAACAATGTCAATGAAATGTTTTGCACTGTCAAAGGCACCTGCAGGGGCCTTTGGTTTCATTCTATAATACTGGACATATTTTTCTACAAAGGTTTTAAGTTTGAGAGTGTTTAAACAAGAGAAAAAAGTGAAAATGCCTGTCTAAGAAAAGTGTGTAAAGTGTGTAGTGAGGGGTTTTATAGCCTTAAAACATCTATAATTGTAAAAATGAAAGTTGGCTACTTCGCGGATTTCACCTATAATGTAACTGCTGCGATAAACGAGGGACCACTGTAGTGCAATTAAGATAGTCAAAATAAAATACTTTCGGAGGATATCTGAGAGAAAAGAAGTGAGACTACTGTATTATGCACAGAAATACAAAAAATTAAATTTAGGCTATACAAGACAAGACAACCAGAATATGATGTAGTTTCAATATCTGTTGGTCTCTGTCAATTATGTGTTTGAAATACATTACTGGTCAAAAGTTTAGAACAGTTTTTAGAGTTCTCAAAACTGAAAAATAATGTAAATTTCAGAATTATACAAAAAGGCCTTTTTCAGGGAACACAAAATGGATTAACAATTTAAAGATGTTCTACAGCAGTGGAGGTTGATCAAGCCTTGAAAGCTACAGGTGTTCCAACTTTTCTGGATTAGTTACAACTACCTTGTCTGCATAAAAGAAGTGTTGGAACACACTGATACCATACCCTCGTGAGCATCAGCTGAACAGTTTCATGCTGCAGAAAGTAATGTTTCTACAAAAATGGTGAGAAAAGGATATTAACAATGGAGGAGGGACAGACCATCATAACACTTAAAAATGTAGGTCTTTCCTACAGAGAAGTTGCAAAGAAAGTCAAGATGTCAGTGAATACAGTTTCCTTTACCATCAAAAGGCACTCAGAAACTGGAGAAAACTGGCAGAAAGAGGTCTAGCAGACCCAAAGCCACAACTGAATCAGAGGACAAGTTTCTGAGAGTTAACAGCTGATAGGCTGCTCAAAGGACATCAGCTTCAAACACAGCTTAATAGTGGTCGTAGTAATTAAGTCTCAGTTGCAACTGTGAAGAGAAGACTTCGAGCTGCACGTTTGAAAGGACGAATTGCAGCAAGAAAGTCATTGCTGAGATTTCAGAATAAGACAAAGAGGCTTGCCTGGGCCATGAAACACCACCATTGGACTACTGAAGACTGGAAGAAAGTATAATGGATTAATGAAAATGGATTTGAAATCTTGGGTTCATCACACAGGATCTTTGTACACCGTTGAGTAGGTGCAAGGATCATTCCACAGTGGTGGCATCAACTGTCAAACATGGAGGAGGAAGCACCAGAGGGTACTGCAGCACCATGCAGTACCCTCTGGTATGCGCCTAGTTGGTCAGGGGTTCATCCTACAGCAAGATAATGACCCAAAACAGAGGTCCAAGCTACGCTAGAAGTATCTCAGAAAAACGAACAAGGTTGTAAGCTTGGAAAAAAAAAAAGAGTGGCCAGCACAGCCTCCAGACTTAAACCCCATCAAGCTGGTTTGGGATGAACTGGACAAAAGAGTGAAAGCAAAGCAAACTGCAAGTGCCACACATTTATGGGAACTTGTGCAACAAATATAGGAAGAACGTTCTGAAGAATATTTGATTTCTACTGTAGAAAGAATGCAACGGGTGTGTTCAGCTGTTATATCTCCCAAAAGTGGCTACTTTGATGAGTCAAAAATTTAGAATACAGGGTGGGCCATTTATATGGATACACGTAATAACATGGGAATGGTTGGTGATATTAAAGTCCTTTGTGTCACATTAGTATATGTGAGGGGGCAAACTCCTCAAGATGGGTGGTGACCATGGTGGCAATTTAGAAGTCGGCCATCTTGGATACAACTTTTGTTTTTTCAATAGGAAGAGGGCCATGTGACAAACTTATTGGTAATGTCACAAGAAAAACAATGGTGTGCTTGGTTTCAACGTAACTTTATTCTTCCATCAGTTATTTACAAGTTTCTCTTTGTTCACAGCCATTGACATGTCGAAGAGGTTAACACGTGAGGAACGGATCGAAATTGTGTTGATATCTGGTGAACGCAGTAACCGGGCCATTGCAGCAGATTTCAATGCAAGACACCCTGCAAGACCACCCATCTCCCATGCTACAGTTAGCAAACTGCTTGCTAAGTTTCGTGAAACTGGTTCAGTGTTGGATTTGCCAAAATGTGGACGCAAGAAAACTGTCACTAATGAAGAAACATCAGTGGCTGTCCTAGCTTCATTCAGCAAGAGCCCACAGCGTAGCACTCGCCGCATGTCACTGGAGAGTGGCATTAGTCGAACATCCCTTCGGCAGATATTAGCTACTCACAAATGGCACCCTTACAAACTCCAGCTACTGCAGCATCGCAATGAGGATGACCCAGATCGGCGCACAGAATTTGCAGAATGGGCAAAACAAAAATTGGAACAGGACCCTCAGTTCACGCAGAAGATTTTGTTCAGTGATGAGGCAAACTTCTATGTGATTGGATGGATCCCTCCAAGACTGTTGGAACAACAAAAGTGATGGTTTGGTGTGGTATATGGGGTACAACGATAGTGGGTCCATTCTTCATTAATGGAAACCTCAAGGCCACTGGATATTTGAAATTGCTACATGATGATGTGTTTCCCTCTTTATGCACAGAAGCTGGCACATTCCCTGAGTTTTTCCAGCAAGATGGTGCACCACCACATTATGGGTGCCAGGTCCGAGCATTCCTAGATGAACAGTTTCCTGGAAAGTGGATTGGTCGTCGTGGGCCAGTTGAATGGCCCCCAAGGTCTCCCGATCTGACCCCCTTAGACTTTTATCTTTGGGGTCATCTGAAGGCAATTGTCTATGGTGTGAAGATACGAGATGTGCAGCACCTGAAACTACGGATACTGGATGCCTGTGCTGGCATTTCTCCTGCGGTATTGCTATCAGTGTGTGAAGAGGGTTGCATTGACAATCCAACACAATGGGCAGCACACTGAACACATTTTATAAGTGGTCAAACTTGTAAATAACTCATGAAAGAATAAAGTTACGTTGAAACCAAGCACACCATTGTTTTTCTTGTGACATTACCAATAAGTCTGATGTGTCACATGGCCCTCTTCCTATTGAAAAAACAAAAGTTGTATCCAAGATGGCCGACTTCTAAATGGCCACCATGGTCACCACCCATCTTGAGGAGTTTGCCCCCTCACATATACTAATGTGACACAAACAGGACTTTAATATCACCAACCATTCCCATGTTATTACGGTGTATCCATATAAATGGCCCACCCTGTACATTTGGGTCTAATAATTTATTCCTTGATTTCTTTTTTGACTCCAATTGTTTGTACTACGCTTTCATTTCAGAGTGCAATGAGACATTAAACTGCATAATTTTCAATTAAAAAAAAAAAAAAACCCTGAAATTATAGTGTTGTAAAACCAATAGTTTTTTAAGAACACCCAGTAGTGTATAGTATCTTATCCAATCGAATAGCTCTGAAGGTTGTAAAGGTGACATTTTTCTAAAAACTTTAAAAATCTAGGTTTTTTCATAATAGCTGACCTCTGACCTTAATGTTGAGGCCACAGGGTTTCAAAGTCTTAAAATATTATTTACAAATTCACCTATGCATGTATTTGAAAATCCTAGGTGACTTCTTTCTTGATTTATCACATATACAAGATTTTCAGAAAATCTGATAAGGTCACTGGTCATTCACATTTTTAATAGCTGCACCTAGGGTATCAATCTCAAACTCCTACGTCGCCTCAATCTCGAAATACACAATTCACAAACTGTGTCCACGCTACCTGTCCAGCAGGGTGTTGAAAATACCCCATCTTTTTTTTTTTTATAAAACAGCCTGGGTGGTAAAAATGCCTTATGAAGTTAGTTACAGAGTTGTTCATTCAATAAGTGTTCTAAAAATCTTTCATTGATTAATCTAAAGAGACAAAGGGAGTCCTTGCAGTCCCCATGTGCTGCTCAGTGGGGGTCTGAGTTTCTCTCAATACCCGTTGCTGTGAATTTGTATAAGATGCAAAATGCCTAGGTGGATCCTGTTGAATACTTTGAGTATATGATGAATAGAAAACATAACATTTTAAAGAATAGGGTAACAAACAACAAAGGTCTCAAATGGTATGTTCACAACCAATCAGATGTGTTGTACTTTGTTTTACAAACTTCTTCCATGGTTCTGGTTTAAAACATTAAAAGATATCCAGATGAACCCTCACTGAACTCACTAGAACCCTTACATCAGTGTCTCGGTGAAGTTAAGAAAGTTAGAGGCCAACCAGGATTTAACTTCAGTGAGAACAAAGCCGAAATGATAATTTTTGGACCGAGTGGCAATCCCAGCACCTCCCATTTTAACCTGCACAGTCTTGAGCCTTTTATCAAATCGCATGCCAAAAATTTGGGGGTTATATTTGACAGCAATTTCACTTTTGAAAAACAGATTAGCTCAGTTGTACAGCAGTCTTTCTTCAAACTGAGGCTTTTATCTAAGGTGAGATCATTTTTATGTTTTAAAAGCTTTGAACGGGCGATTCATGCTTTTATTACATCCCGGCTGGACTACTGTAACTCCTTATATGCTGGAGTTAGCCAGACCTGCCTGGCAAGACTGCAGTTGGTCCAGAATGCTGCAGCTCGTCTTCTGACACGTACTAAAAGACGTGAACATATTTCCCCGGTACTTGCCTCTCTTCATTGGCTCCCTGTCCACTTCAGAATTAATTTTAAAGTTTTATCATTGACTTGCAAAGCCCTGAATGGACAGGCTCCCGGGTATTTGTCTGACCTCTTGCAGCCTTATGCGCCTTTTAGATCTCTTAGGATCAAGTGATCTTTTGCTTTTAGCCATACCAAGGTCGAGGCTGGTTCATAGAGGCGATCGAGCATTTGCAGTCGTAGCGCCTAAGCTGTGGAATAATTTACCCCTACACATCAGACAGGCTCCTACTGTCAGTCTTTTTAAATCTTATCTTAAAACTCATGCTGTATTAAAAGCCAGTAAATACAAATGTGAGTTATTTGTTAATTCATATTTGATGTTTGGTATCAATATTATCAGTTATTTTACTAGGTATTTTATATTCTTGTACAGCACTTTGGTCAACGTTCCTGTTGTAATTAAATGTGCTAACTATTAAAAAAAAAAAAAAAAAAAAAAAAAAAAAAAAAGATATCCAGATGGTTTTATATCAATCATTTTCTATTAAGGACAGCAGCTGTAAAATGAGGAATACGCTGTGCACTTAAAAAATAAAAATAAAGAATATGTGTGAAAAGGGAAGTCAAGAAGTCACCTTGAGTAAACAGAGGTCTGTTTCCAGGCAGTGTCCAACCAGAATGGTGTCAGCATTTATGAAGCTCAACAAGGTCTCCTGGACATCTCTTAGAGAAGCATGGTGACCCTTCACATCTTCCTCACTAACACCTGAAAATCTGGACAAGTAAGGTGTCACACGCGTTCTAAGCACAGCTGCACTGGTCTTGTTAGCTTCATTCCATCATCCTCATCATGTGTGTTATAAAGCAATAAAAACGTTCGCATCTTTGAAATAATGGCTAAACCTCAAACTTAGCATAGTTCTGTATAATGGAAATTTAGTCAATTTCCAGACTACTGCCACACTTCTGTAATAACAGAGCGAGTTCGTATAGTTTATGTAGTGCACAGAGATATATTATCATATTACCTGGTGTTATAGTCAATGACCTCGTTTTCAGGTTTAACAAAGGTGTCGTATACAACTTCCAGACTCGAGTTGACCACTGTCACTCTGGATAACTCCAAACCATGAACGGTGTAACACTACAAAGGCAAACATACGTTTTCATTGCAATCTGACTGAAACAAAAATCAAACTTCAGAAATCTTTTTCCACACCAACAAGTTCTGACATAAAGCCCATGGGCACAAGAGTTAAAGGTAGAGCATATGAGGTGAGATGAAGTGCCATACAGCAGTCCTACTGCAAATCAAGTTGGACATGCAAAAACATTGGCTGTTTATTCTGTTAGTGTAGCTTATAAAACTATCTGTTTAACTGCACATTTTAATAAAGCCACATGTAAATCCCCAAATCCAACATCACCATTTCACAATCCAAGGAATAGACACCAGGACAGCTCCTGTCTGAGGGACCCTGGGGGATGGTAGACACAAACCCATCCAGGCTGAGGGCATCATGGACATGTAACTGGTTGACAAATAAAACAAACTGGTACATATAAAATATTTTACAGGAATTCCTTTAACTCAGAGGACATTTTTTTTCCCCTTTTTACCTTAAACACTTGACATCCAGGGGCTCCCATGACTCCCTGACAGCAGCTGTAGCGAGTTTCCACTCCACCGGGCACTGGAAAAGTTTTAAAAATGTACCAATGCTTAAAAACTGTTACTGCACAGCCCTCAAGTCTTCAGGTTGCTTTGAGGCTGCTGCCTACAAAAGGAGGGCTTTGAACTAGTATCAGTATGGTGCTCCTAAAAAGTTAGTCTACTAGGACGGTGTGCACTTCCAAGCATGTTTATATGGCACATAGATTTGACATTTAGATGGTGAAAAGACACCAGTCAAAATATTTTATAAAATAGTCAAGAATAACCTGGTAATGGTTTCTAACCTCTATTCTCAACTCCCTTCCCATAATGGTAGTTGCATTCCTCCTTGCGAATGTGTTTGCCACTTTGGCTCACAGAGTATGTAGCACCACAGCGACAGCAGATCCTCTTCAGTGCTTTTAACAAATAAAATACAACACTTAACAGAGAGAACCAACCCGGAGTCCAAATACTTTAGTTAAGCACGCCCTCTAGTGAAATAATATAGGAATACCAGGGAGCATGGTTGGATATTTCCACTTACCATCTGCATTAACTTTCTTTTCAGCAAAAAGAACTGCAGAACCACGTTTCTCTGGGTGTTGAACGGGATAGTTGCTCTCAATTAGCTTTTCATCAGTCAAAATATAATCCTTCAGACTCTCATACAATGCCATGTCATCTGCTGGAATAATAAAAACACTCATAAACTGTCCAAATATTTAATAATTATAAAGGCTATATTCGTACTTAGGAAACCAATGCTCACAATTTCCTTTAAACTTCGTTGGGTTAAGAGGTATGTTCCCTTTCAGTTTTTGACTGTAGACTTTGTTTTCATCTGCAAAACAAATTTTAAATGTCCGCTATATACCAGATCAAAACATCTGTTTATTATCATCTTTTTTATTTAAGTAAAAAAACTCAAGCTATATCAAAAACAATAAGCACAAAATCACAATTATGAGATATTCATACCAATTATAATGTGGTTTATCTAGTAGCCCATTAATCCCTTTTAACTTTCTAATCAGACAGGTAATTGGTTTCTGAAAGACCCTGTTTGAGGTACTGTATCCATTTGAGGGTTTTTTGGTAGTACATGTCCTTATTCCGAGGCCATCTATTAAATGTTTCAGGTATCTCAGATTTCAGGAGTGTAGTATAATTTTTCTTGCTAGTATTGTGGGTGGGGAAATGTCGGTCCATCTGCTCCAAACAAGTACAGTTAGAAAGCAACAGGGAATTTCCTTATTTAAAGGCCTAGAATTCAAATAAATTATCTCAAAAAGTCTGTAACACTGAATGAATTATCAAAGAGTTGAATATTTTGATTATTTTATGTAATTCAGTGGACAAAAAGTACAATAATTGTACAGTGACTGAATTGTATGCCAAACATCTACAGAGATTCTGGGGATATTTTTCAAACAGGCCATTTCCTACAGCTTTTTCCATGAAGTGCTCACCTTTAGCAGCAACAGTGCTTTGGCTCTTCAGCCTCTTGAGTGCATTCACTGCAACACTCATGTATTTGAGCTTGTTCGCACTCCGATTGTACACCGTCTTCTCTTCAGCAAGAGCCTATCAACAGAAAGATCAGAGAAAAAAATAAATAAATAGACACATGTTCCTCTTTCCACACTAGGGTTTGTTCATGAGGAGATTGTGGCATATGTTCACCTTTTCAAAGGCATCATTAACATTGGGTGTCGTTTTGAGGAACTCCTCCGTGAACATGTTGACATACCGCTGTCTGACATCATGGGGCACTTTGTCTTTGGCAGCCTCACACTGCTGCTTCAGTTTTCGTTTAGCAGGCAACGGCTGTTGGGACAGAACCACTTAATATTTATTAAGCGGGTCAAGCATTTCTAACTAGTACTGACGATCCAGGTTTAGTTGAAGTTCTTACCTTTGCAGAAGCTTGACCAGAACTTTGAGGAACAGTAGAAATAGTTGAACTTGAACGTAAAGATGCAGATGTAAAAGTAGAGTTTAGTAAAGGTTTGCGTGCAACAGCAGGAATGAGCACTGGTGCTGTCAGGCGGCATCGCTGCATAGGATGCATAGGAGTAACTGCATGTGGATGGTATGTTTGTTTGACAGCAAGGGCCCTTGTGTGAACCTGATTTATTGGAGTTAAAACTGGAGTAACTGGATTGGAATTGGAAGAAATGGGCACAGGGAAGGCACTGTCTGGAAGGATCAAATGCAAGTTGTTGCCCACTTCAATAACAGCTGGTCCCAAAGGTATATAGTTCACAAAAGCTGTAGAACAGAAAAAATGTGTACTGAGGAAAAGCTACTCATACTAGACATGGTTTACTTGTACTGTGCTGATAAAAAAAAAATAAATACACAAGATGCAAACTTGCACAGAAGTTTTGGAAATGCTGCTAGAGCTACACAGAGCAATACCGGTATGCTTTAGTGATAAAACTTTCTATATGAAACACAAAAGTACAATTTGAATGAAGTGCTTTCATAAGTTTGTTGCATTTATTGGAATGGTTTTTGTATACATTATTGTATATACATATGTACATACATTGGCATCTAATCTGAAGTGCAAACAAACTCATTTCATTTTTTGAGTTATACTACCTCAATGACAGTGATCTGAATCTAATCCAATTTCATTTACACATTATCATGCTCTTGCATTTTTAATTTTTTAATGTGTCTAAGAACTAAACAATCATCACTACTACCGCTAACAGATACTTACCATTGCGCACAGGAGCGGGCTGCAGGGTTGCAGGGTTCTGAGTTAAAACAGAAGGTGTAAACTGGGTCTCTGGCTTCTTCTGAGAGGTGGAGGAAACAAAAGCCTGCCCACCTTTAACTGAAGCAGTCAGAGTGGAGGCTCTCTGCTGAACCTGCTGGGTTTTGGAACTGACAGAGAGTCTAGAGCCAAATCCTGAAGTTACTGGCTCACAGAGTGGAACCAAAACCTGCGGCTGAGGCCTGCTCTTAGCTACTGGCTGCTGCACAGAGGAAGTCATTCAAAACACATGGTTAACTTTGATTATGCAATCCTGGGTAAAGATTAGTCAAATTACATCATGTCACAACAGATCTTAAAAAAGGCCACGACTTCTAGTGAGTCATTATGGACATAAATGGCCAACCCTACTTTTTAATGTTCCTGAGTGTGACCTTTCATCTGCCAAGCATGGTGATTTGTTTTTTCACATTTCTGTCATATTACTTTTTAATACATTATTCAATTAAAATTTGTTATTATTAAAAACTCTTGTAGCCTAACCTACTAGGTTAGGCTTGGGTATTAAAATACTGTTTAGGCAATAAAATTTGTGTTTTGGATTTTAAAAAAAGGACATCTTCTGTCTGTAAACACACAGTTTGCTATGAGACTGGACTGTACGTACCTCTGTTTGTTTGGCTTCATGAGCCACTCTTTTCCTTCCTGGTAATCCCTTGGATGTGACATTTACCTCCATCTTCTCTGCATCCACAGCCCCTAACTAAGAAATACAAGGGGAGAGAAAAAAATCTTTACATTCTCAAAAGAATTTTTTCATAATGAATTTGCAGTCTCTACAGGCTACTTACATGTCCACCAGGAGTCTCTTCAGTTCCTTTTCCCTCATTGTTTGCCTCCATGAAGATCCTGTAGCATTCCTCCATTGGGTCGCTGTCTGAGAGTTCCATTCCTGAATGGTTGAGCCCTTCCTCCTCCTCATCATCAGAGCTGGAGTTGATTAATATGATCTCTTCAGTATTTATCATCACCAAATTCTGCTGAGAACACGGTTCGGCTCCGAGTTGTGAGCTGACAGATGTTGACAAAACATGCCGACCCTCAAACTCGCTGTTCTCCGACCCTTGTTCTGCTTGCTCTAGAGGCAAGTTATGACCGTCAGCAGCTATTCCCTGTGTCTGTCCCGACATTTTGCTTGACTTTTTCTGGTTTCCTATCACTGCTGAGGGTGTACTTTTTTCAGAACACCTGTGACTTTGAACTCTGTCCTGAGGCACTTGCCTGCGTGATGAGTTAGAGGCTGGAGATTTACAAAAAAGTAAATTCCTGGGTGTCTTCTGCTGATTCATTTTCTCAAAGATACTGGGCAGGTCACACTGAGGATTGTTCAGGTTGTGATCTTGTTGTTCGGGGATCTTCTCCAATACTGATTTAGTAATTTTTTGACATTCATTTACAAGGTCTTCTAGACTTCCTGTTAAGTCCACTACATTGCCACCATTTTTTAGATCTTCAGACTCTTTGTCAGCACGTATAGTTAGTAAATCTTGACTGTTTTCAACATAATGATGAGTTTTATTTGAATCTGATGAAGACAGAGGTATTTTATACTGTAGTGATGGAGAATCAGGTAAATTAGGCTCTTTTTTTTCCTCCGTTACCTCCACTGCTGTCACCTGAGAGGATTTACCTGCTACAGACTTAGCAGTTCTCTGACCCGTTTTGTCAGGAGAAGGAGGAACATCAATAATTAGGTCTTCACCTTCAGAAGAGACATCAAGTGGCTCCGGAGATGGTGATCGGGAAATCGGAGCCTGATACGCAAATGGTTCTTTATCAATACATGGGGCAGTGTTTTCCGGACTTTTGTCTTTTACTTGTCTACTTTTCAACTTCCGGTCCTTTGTCAATGAGCTGAAAGAGAGCAAATCTGCAGAAAAGTTGGACAGTGGGTCATACTCCAAATCAGTCCTCGGTTTTGAGTTGTCAACCACATACTTCTTTCCTCGCTGGTGTGCTTTAGTAAAATCTGTGCGAGACGATGGCCCATAAGCTTTTCTGTCTACAGTTTTACTCCCAGACTCATGCTTGGAAGCAGGCGTGTTGTTTATGTGGTCTGCCTGTACAGTCTGGTAGCGTGACAGTCTCCTCCGCTCTTGCTCCACCTCATGCCTTACAGATTCAATCTCCTTGTTGATCCGCTCCAGCTCATGAAGGCAGTCATCTCCACAGCCCGTATAAGGCCTCTGTCCTTCTGTTCAACGTGAACATGAAATAGGATAAGTATTTACTTAAATGTAAGTGACAGCTTGATAATTTGCCATTTAGTTTGTGTGCTATTTGATGTGTGAAGACCCTATCGTGCCCCTTTAGTGACAAAATAGAACTTTTAAAGAACACAAGGTAGAAGGTAGAAGTTTTTTTATTTAAGAAAACACTTGTCCTTACCTGCAGTTACAATAATGTGCTTAATTTTTATGTTACACCTGTAACGTTAAAACCCTTTTAATCGATTTAAAAGCTTCTTATAATTCTCAAGGTTTATGGGGTTTTTCTTAAACAATTAAACCTTTTTAACAGGTAAAACGGCAAGCTAATGCACAAGCTGTTCGAAGTCAGTTGGCATAGTTGAAGCACTGACCTGTGAAGTCCACTTTGGATGATTCAAATGAGACAGCAAACCAGTCCCGCGCCTGCTTTGTAGGATGTTTGTATAAACAGTGAGGCCGCTCACAACGCCCATGTTGTGAGAAGAGGCAGTTTATATCGGCAAAAAAGCCCGAGGAAGGAAACATTAGCCACTTTCCGCACTTTTTTCCTCAGTTTTTTTTATAATTAACGAACGGACGTTAGCAGTTGGAGCCTCCAAATTAACATCAGGTGACGTCAGCCTTGTTTATATACGTTCTGCTCAGGTCGCGTGACGACTGTCGAAAAACTCATTTTAATACCTTCAAATAACACATTATTCCGTAACATTCAAAAATTTAATTTTATTTATTGTGTTTGTAAATTTAAAAAAAAATGCATTTATAGAAACTTTTTTTGGTAGTTGTTGCGTTGCAGTAACTCCTCCACGTCGAGAGACGGCAACGTTGCACGTAACTGAATTGGGACCTACAATGAAAGAACTATTACGACAACAACAGCAGCAGTAGTCGTAGCAGTCTATATTTCTGCAAAATTTATTAAATTTGCGAGCTTTAAGATGGAAAACAGCGAGGATGAGGAGGATGAAAACGAGTGGATGAACAGTTTCGTGGATTCATCGACACATAGCCCCCCTGCTGCTGCTGCTGCTGCTGCTTCAGGTAAACTTGGAGACTTAAGCTAGGCAGTCTGAAACTGAAATCTGACAGTTGCTCTTTGCTTTCATATGACTTTCAGAGTTCGAGATATGGTAACTGTTGTACATATAATGTGTGTTTCAGGACCAAGCATCAGTAAAACGCCAGTACGTGCACACAGAGTCATTTTGCATTTTGACCTAGACTGCTTCTATGCTCAGGTGGAAATGATCAGAAACCCTGCACTGAGAGAAGTCCCGTTAGGTAAACTCGCATGCTATTAAAGCTGCAAAAGAAAAAAGTGTAAAAAACATTTGTGGCAAAGCTTCTAAATGACTCTCATATCATCAGGTATACAGCAGAAGTACATCATAGTCACTTGTAACTATGTGGCAAGGGAGAGGGGTGTCAACAAGCTGATGTCTGTGACTGATGCTAAGGAGAAATGTCCTGAGCTGGTGCTGGTTAAAGGAGAAGACCTCACACACTACAGAGAGATGTCATATAAAATGACAGGTAAGCAGTGCATCACAATTTTTTGTCGTAGTGTGCAGTATGACATTAAAGTGCACTCTGAGAAAATGTAATCGTAGTTGCTGCAATAAAAGAAGCTTGGAAGATCAGCCAAGTGCTAAACATGGAGATTAAAGTCGCACCATAGCAATCAGGTTGGACTTTGGTCCACTGCAGCATCTTAATTCTTTTCTTTTTCAGCCATTCTGCTGTAGATTTGTGCTTGGAATTATTATGATGTTGATAACCCAGTTTTAGCCAGGCTTTTGCTGTATTTTGCTGTGAATGCTATATTTTACTCTGAAATACTTTGGTATACAGAGACGTTCGTGGTCAGCTCAGTGACTCCAAGATGTCCAGGTTCTGTGGCTGCAAAACAAGCCCAGATTAGCACCATGCTTGACAGCTGGTATAAGGTGTTTGTGCTAATATGCTGTTTCTTTGATTTACAGCCAAATATTTCCACTTTGGCTTTGAAAAAAAAGTCATCCTTGATTTGTGCTGAATGTTTTTTATAGAGGTGGTCACACTTGCTGATGGAAAAAATAATCTGCTGCATTTGATTTGCAGCACCTGGCTGCTACTTACCCTCTTAATTCCTATGGAGGTATTCCTGTGGTGGTATGCTTAGTTTTTCACAGGACTACATAGAGTCCTGTAAAAACTTTTCACATGACTGAGAAATGTGGGTAACAAGAGGGCCTTGCTGTAACTTCTTTTGACTAGCCATTTATGCCAGATGGTGACGTGACCCTTAAAGTTTATCTGGGATGTCGTTTTTCTCCGGTGACTAGTGTTTGTTTCTATGACATGGATTTATTTTCAGCTTGTAGCAAGCAAATTAAATAGTGAGCTGCTTAAAGCAACAAAATATCACATTTTGGAGTCGGTCTCTTAAAGAAAATCATGATTTGGGCAACTCTTAAATTCCACAATTCATAATAATCACAACCCTTTTTGACTCAACTGCTAAAATCTCTAATTCCTACATTTCAGCATTTGTTTTCCTCAAGAATGTAAACAGCTTTTAACGCACTGTTTGGTTCACCACCCTCGTGGTGTTCCTTGTTGGTTATTAGAAACTAAATGGAGTAAATGGAATTGATGTTTTCATCTGATAACCGTTTGTATATATTTACCTTTTCTCGTTTGCCATCCAGATCTGCTGATGTCTTATTGTCCTCTTGTGGAAAGGCTTGGATTTGATGAAAACTTCATGGACGTCACTGAGATGGTAGAACAAAGGCTTGCACAGATAGTGAAGTCTGAAGACTTTTCATTTAAAGGACACGTCTACAATCATCCAAGTAAGTCACATTCGTGCTTCTCAAGTGTAGATGTACATCTGGCCCACTGAAACTGGGAAATGGCTCGTGAAAATAGCTCAAACTCGTGAGATATTTGCATAGTGCTTTCAGTTTCGTTCTTCATGAACAGCTCACCTGCAGATCCTAAACTGTATCACGTGTGCTCATACCCACAGTTTTTCCCCTTCCTGTTCAGGTGCAGATGTTAAAGCCAGTAACTACCCAAGGTTGGCTTTAGGTTCACACATTGCAGCAGAGCTCAGAGAAGCCGTCCACAGCAAACTGGGCCTGACCGGCTGTGCTGGCATCGCCACAAACAAGCTGCTAGCCAAACTGGTTTCAGGCACCTTCAAACCCAACCAGCAAACCACTCTGCTCCCAGAGAACATCAGTGACATCATGGGTTGCCTAAGCAGTGTCCGCAAAGTGCCAGGTATAGATGCTCTAAAACAGCGGTCCCCAACCCCCGGGCCTCGGACAGGTACCGGTCCGTGAGTTGTTTGGTACCGGGCCGCGAGAGTTGAGGCTCGGGTGTGAAATGTATGGTTTTCAGGGTTTTTATCGGTTTTCAGCGTTATTTTGTTATCGTTTTTTATCGTTAACACAGTTTTCCTGGGTCTTTTCACGTGTGTTATGAATAAATCTTTTTTTTTCGGTACCAGTACTAGTTTTATTTTGTTGTATTTATCCGCGACACCTTAAAGGCCGGTCCGTGAAAATATTGTCGGGCATAAACCGGTCCGTGGCGCAAAAAAGGTTGGGGACCGCTGCTCTAAAAGATAGTTAATCATCAGTAGATGGCAGGTAGGTGAACAGAAATGCATAACATGATATGCATCGAGATTGAGTTTTAATGACGTATAGTTGTTACACTGTTGTCCTTAACATTTGGAGCATTTTTAATTAAAGATGCTTTTATCCAAAACTCACTGATGCATTTTTGTTGTGTGTTACATGTGTTAAGTATGTCTGATGATATATTTTGTGGTGCCATCTTGTATTCTCAGGGGTGGGTCACCAAACTGCTAAGAGACTTCAAGCCCTGGGATTGGTCAGCGTAAAAGACCTGCAGCTGTGTCCTCTGAATGACCTGGCGAAGGAGCTTGGAAGTCCCACTGCTCAGCGTTTGAAGAATCTGGCCCTCGGTGTTGATGACTCAGCTGTCACTTGTACTGGGGCCCCTCAGGTAGGCTGCGACATCTGAGATTCCCGGTATCTAAGAAAGCTAGGGTCGGGAAGCTGTGTGAGTTTTTCTTCTTTGTAGCTACAACCTGCATTTTTTCTGATGATCAGCAGGGAGCGGCTGCAGTATAAAGATTTATGAATAAATGGGTGTTTGCTCCATTTATTCAGGCCCCCACTTTTGCTGTGCAGAAACTCTTGCAGTACTACTTAGCAGTAATTCATAACTAATAGTTTCTTATATCTACAGCTTATATATTGTGAGGTTGTATGTTTTTAAACACTTTACTGATAAATAAATAAGTTTTAGTAGTATTCAAACAAAACATCAGTGACTTGGTTTTAATTTGGCATTTTGAGTTTAAGCAATCCAGTTCAGTTTAGTGAACCATAGTTATTTAGGTTTAAAATATAGAAAAAAGAGTCCAGTAGTGACCTTTAAGGAAGCAGATGAAAAGTAAAACTGGAAGTTCATAAATAATATTGATTCCTGTGTTTTTAATATGTAAATTGCCGTAGAAATCCTTTAATTCTAGTCATGTTTGATGGGAAACAACTTTACATTTCTTGGCTGCATTGCTCTCCTCTTTATGTTTCAGTCTCTCAGCGATGAAGACTCTTTCAAAAAAATGTCCTCAACAAAAGAGGTTTCAGAGAAGACACAACAACTTTTGAGCAGTCTGGTTGGAAGGTCTGTTTTACCAGCTCAAAGCTGAATCACCACAGGGGGATGGCTTCCTTAATCTTACCTTTGGTTTTATGTTTGAAAGCAGGATGCGCAAAGATGGCAGGCAGCCTCAAACCTTCAGGCTCACAATCCGTAAATACACAACGACCAACAAGTGGTTCAGTCGGGAGAGCCGGCAGTGTCCGATCCCCAACCAGATTGGACAGAAGATCAGCTCTGGTATGCTCACGTGTCAGGGAGAGCTCAGACTGATATCTGTAGAGGCTTTATCAGGTTTTTAATTTTCTGTGAAAAAAATCTTAATGTATAAATTTTTGAAGAATGTAGTTCCACACTGTAGTGGTTTACACATTCACCTAAAAAGCAAAAGAGTTACCCACTCTGTCTATCCCTTGTCAATAATTAGACAAAAAAAAAATAATAATAATAATTGGATGTTTTTTTTAAAATCTTCTCTCATAAATGTTTTAAAGAAGATCCTTTTCTTATGTTCTGTCATACATGTACTGGTACAATGGTGGAGCCTCAAAATAAGATCATTTCTAGATGAACCCTTTGATCCAACATTTCAGATTGCTCCAAATGCTCTGTTAAAAGCTGTTTATCATCCACTTAGATTTTTATGATGTCCCTCTGAGCAGATATCTCTATAAATGGTCATCACACAGGAGGCTCCTCCTCCTTCTGCTTAACAAAGCGCCTCCTTTTAGAGGAAAAAATAAGGTTTAGTTTGAACTGTGAAGCATGCAAAGCTTCTCTAATATAGTCAAAAAATAAAACATAGCCAAAATATTAAACAATCTATACATTTTTTAAAAATATATTTGCCCTGGCTCTCTGCCTTTGAAAACCACATCCTTTTCCCCGAGATTTTGTCAGCAGTCAGCAGTTTTCCCTCAGGGTAACTATAAATGAATATTCCTGGTTTCAGACAAAAATGTCAAGCACTCACTGTGCGCCTTTACCCGACACAAACAGGCTACGCTGGGAATGAGCTTAACCTGGCAGACTTTAGTTGCTAAAGCTGATTTCTCAAGTCAAAATCAGAGCATAAATAAACTTTTTTGATTTTGAGTTTTAAGTCGGTTATCGAATTAAAATCGGTAAGTTTACAGTGATTTCTTGCTTTTTCGCTAAACAAAAACATAATAAAAAGCTTTAGTCATCCAGGTCAGACTATAACTACAAGTCTAGATGTACCATATCTACCGAGCCTTTGTAATATCTGGTAATGTCTTCAGTCACATTAATTTAAATTAATCAGTTAATTAGTTGGTTAATGAAAGCAGTTAAAATCAGCTCAGTTAGGAAAACTCTTTCCATTAAAACAGTTTTTCTCTAATGTGTCTATAGGCAGTAGTGATGATGCTGTCATGCAGCTGCTCCCGTTGGCCATGAAACTCTTCTACAGGATGGTGGACTGCGGCGCCCCCTTCCACCTCACCCTCATTAACGTCTGCTTCAGTAATCTGCAGACCAGAGCAGCTGCCGTCACCGGGAAGGGCTCGATAACATCGTTCTTTTCACAGAGCACATCTCCCAAAAAGTCCCAGACCGTCGTATCGCAGTGCCAGGTAAAATGTAACGTGGCTTGTCAACACTGTTAGATAATCTTAGTTTGATTTTCCATAAAAAGGAAAATGAAAGGAGTTGTAATAAAAAATAAAACATAGTAAAAAATTTTAACTGTTGCCTATAAAAGTGAAATGTTTTGGATTGCCTGCTAAGGCCTTCAGAATCACTCATAAAAAACTGTTGGATCTGATTTCTGTCTGATTAGGGCTGCAAATAACTTTATTTTCTATCATATTAGTATATGAATTAATTATAAAATGTCAAACCATAATGAAAAAAACAAATCAGTCACTCTTAAGATGTCTTATTTTGTCTCAACAGCCCAAAGAAATTAATTTTACCTTTCTTTGGGACAAGGAGAAGCTAGGACTTGACCATTTTACAGTTTCTTAATTTTGTCTGAATGGCAGGAATTATCTATCATTTTCTTTCATTCCTATTACTAAGCGCCATTAGAGTTGCACTCGACAATTTCAATACTACGATCTGCAGTAGCTGGATCACTGAGGATCCACTGCCAGCATCCTAATGTTAGACACCCAGAGGATCTTTGTCCATACTCTGATGGGTCAGAGATATTGAGCCAGCCATGGAAACCATGGCACATCATTATAGGCAAGTTGATGTAATGAAATCATTGGATTTCCTGTTCTAAAAATATGCTACTGTAACCTGATTCCCACCATTGGCAGTACTCCTCTTCCTTTCTTATTTGGCTATTAAGGGCAAATATTTGTGGGTTTCTAAAAACACTCCAGAGCAGCTTCAGGGTTTTTTCCTGACTTAAAATTAGCCTTTCAGGGTCAAGTATGGACGTAAGCACAACTAGTCATCATATTCTTGAGGCAATAAGTGTGTGTAACCGTACGTAAGAGAGGTCCGCACATTATTTCTGGCCATGCTTGAAAATGAAAATTGAAATGAAAGCCCACTTAAAATATTACAACCCCTGCGATTTTCTTTTTAGGCAGCAACAAAACGTCTTTGCTAGGTGCCAAATTTATTATGCCAAAGAAAAACTGTGAACTGTGTTTAAATAAGTAATGACAGCTGAAACTTTGCTTCATGTTCTGCGTCAAAATGTCATTAAAGACATAATTTATCCAGATAATTTTTGAAAAATTGCAGGTTTAACCTACTAAAAGTAATTCACTTTCATTCGACTGCTGTAACTTTCACTTTTGGCCAAGCTGACTGCTGAACGGTGACAATAAGCTTGACTGTAAGTGCCACTGCAAGAATCCACAGTCTGAGCTGATGGGCTTTCATGAAACATGTTTAACTTTGGTTACATATGAAGTCCACTCAACTCCATGAAAACGCTGCTTTGTGTTAGCAGTGGGAAGTCCTGAGAAAAAAAAATGTATTTAAGGCCATATTGGCTCTACTTTGGACATCATGATCATGAAATAGGTATTAAATTAAAGTCAAAGTGGTATTAGAAGGATTCTTCAGAAATAATTAATGTTGGTCAGTAGAAAGGCTGTTCTTTCACACTGCGCAGTTACCTAATGCAGGATTTTTCTTTCCTAGAAGGAGTGTGTTAGTACTCTGAATTTCCTCACGTCACTTTTGTTCCTCTTTAATTCTCCAGTGTGTCGATTCCTCTCAGGGTATTGATATGGATCATCAGTTTGGCACAGATGGCTTGATTTCTCAACACAATAAACAACCCGCCACACAAAGCTCTTCTAGCTCTGAGGCACCATTACACGGGTTAAGATGGAAACAGAACTCTGCTGTTATTGTAGAAAACACTCGAAATGCATCCTGCAGTACAGCTGGGTGCGACCCTGACGAAACGGCTAACGCTGTGACACGGTTGCCTCCCAATGTTGACCCGGAGGTGTTCAAACTTCTTCCAGAGGACATCCAGAAGGAGCTGTTATCTCCTGCTTATGTGAGCTCCCTGTACAGCACTTCTAGCAGCCAGTCAGGCACTGATGTCCCCAGCACATCAAAAAACAAACTTCCTGAGACACTTACAGACTCAGAAAGTATTAGTGACACAAAAGATGCTGCAAACAAGTTGAACTCTTCCAACAGAGCGACCACCGTGAATCACCAGGGGAAGGCAGGTACAAGTGCATTCCCAGGAGAAGACGTCATGGAAGAAGGGGGTCTGTCATTCCCCCGGTCATCTGACTGCGAGTTCCCGGGAAATGTGGACCCTAAGGTGTTTTCTGAGCTTCCGCCAGATGTTCAAAGGGAGCTGATGTCTGAGTGGAAGCAGCAGAAGCCAATTCTGAAGACTTCTTCATCTAAGAAACCAGGAAAAAGCTTGATGACCAAAGACAGAAAGGCTCCAGGAAAAGGCAGCCAGGCCAACAACTTGTTCAAGTATTTCAAACCCAGTTAGAGAGACACTATGTCACGAAGATAAATGAAAGTTTTCTTGATGTTGGGTTGTTGAACAAACTAAGCAACTTTTCTTTTAAAGCAATTTATAACCTAAGTTGAATCAGGTGACCTTGAATGTCAGAAAGTTTGTTTTTCCTAAGCATTAAATAATTGATATCTAATATCGTGTGATATCTTTACCGTGTGTATAAAATATATTTTCTATCATATAACAAATTATAATGGTAGATGGTCATATTAAACATGGTCAAACCACCAGCCAATCAGAAGGTAGATCACATAACGGAAGGGGGACTTTAAAAGGAGGGGTATGTTAAGCTTCTAATCCTGCTTTTAACTGTTTAAGTATATACAGAAAAGATGCAGAAAGTGCCCAGCAATAAAGGAGGAAATTAACTGATTCCATCAATGATCAATAGTTGAGCTCAATAATGTAATAACTAAACTATAGCCTTAAAAATGGGCACTGAGTATGAGCAGAAAGCCTCACTTCAGACATTGATTTACTGATTAACCTGACAGTGCAAATTAATGATATTTAAAGTTCTCAGATACATATTTCAGTTCCTTTTTTGTACCATGGCACATATAAGTGACATAGTTTTCCTTTTTAGAAATAAAACCTTTTATAGAACTTAAAAACGTCTATAGACTGCTTTGTTTTTAGAAGCAGGATTACTTCACTGAGCCTCCAGACGTGAGGCCTGTGTTTTTGGTTTTTTTTGGTTGGACCATTTCCACTTAAATCCACAGACAATCCAGTGTTCAAAGAGCCCTTTTTACTCATAAATAACAGCGGAAAACACAAGGGTCTGTAAACACAGCAGCAGCTGGTTATAAACTCCTCCCTGGATCACATGTAACACAGGGGTAAGGTTCAGGCTATGCAATGTACCATCGAATGATGATAGTGGTTATTTAATAAGAACAAGCGGTGCAACTTGTGAACGGATGTTTTCATTTTCTCCACGTAGACTGGTAAGATTTTAAAGTTTTAATGGTTTGTGTGTGCTGAGGGTATATTATTGGTGTTTGGACTATTTAGAAAATTACTAAAGTAATGTTTTGTGTTAATCTAGTAAATCTTTTTGTTAATCATTAGAGGGTTAATTAAGCAGCACCCTTGTCACTTGATTGCACAGAATAAGACATGGTAATATCTCTTTTAATATATGTTTTTTTAAGTACATAAGGGAGTAAGAAAAATACTTTTAACTATTTGGCATCATTAAATGGGATTTCCCATCCTGCCTTTACTGGACTAGCCCCAGCTGACAGTGTAAACAAAGCATTGCGATGACAGAGTAGCGTCATGCACTGCTGAGCTGTCTGCCCATAGCTCTTTAAGTCAATAAAAGGAGTTCTGTGTGCCAAACAAGCTGGGTTTTGCTAAGCAAAGTTAGAGAAAACTCTGGAGAGGCATTTGACTGCTCATGTGGAAGCCAGCTCCAGTCATGTGCTAGTCCTTCTCTGATCAGTGCCTAATGAGTGGGGAGTTATGACGTCCTGCTAAGCCTGTGTGATGGTCCTACAGCCTCAGACTGAGAACTGCAGCTTAGGTTGAAGAATTTAACCTTATAAGTTGTTATTTTCCCACATGTGTCTCAACTCTCATGGTTTGGTACATGTGAAAACCAGCAAAGCGTTGTACTGTGAGCTAAACTCTGTGGCAGGTTCGGCACTCAGCTGCAGAATGGCTAACTGGGACTATGACTATCTGATCAAGCTGCTGGCTCTGGGGGACTCGGGAGTGGGAAAGACCACCTTCCTCTACAGGTACACTGACAACAAGTTCAACCGCAAATTCACAACCACAGTGGGCATCGACTTCAGGGAAAAGAGAGTGGTGAGTACATGTTAATTGCATTTAAATTATAGGGAAAAAACCATTTCAAAAACTCAGTAAGGCCAGGTAAGCCTTTTACACATTTATCTTTTTAAGTATTTTATAATAATTGGCAGATAATGTTTGATACAGAAATAAGTGGCCATTAACTTTTATTAGAGTACACAACAAATTATTATTTGTCAGGTTAATGTGGGATCACCAGAGTCAAGAAAGCATTCTAGTGGAGCTATATTGTAGGAAATATAAAAGAAACAAAGATATGTTTGAAGTGCTGATCCCCAGACTCCCTCCAATATTGATCTCCACCACTGAAATCTGCATCTTTAGTATCAAATGTTATTTTAAAAATTTTTGTTGTCTTTGTGTTAACAGTCATATGTGGTCTTTTTTTGTTTGTTTGTTTGTTTCACTGACTTCTTGCAGCAAGTCACAATAAATTGAGGCGTTCAGGTTGCGCTATGTTAGTAGAACTTTTCACACTTATTGAAACTATTTAAAATTTTACAAGAAAGACAAAGAAAAATCTGCAAATACTCACTGGACTAAAAAACGATCTCGATCTGAGAGTGTTCTTCTTACTTAAAACAATAATAAAGAAAAAGTATGCATATAGAGGGTAAAATTATTTTCTGGCTTCATCGTCTGTTAGAAAAAATGTGTTAACTCAGGTTGTTAGTAACATGGTAATAATAATCTATTGAAGAAACTCTAACTGAATGTCTAATAAACACAACAAAATAAGGCCAGTTAAATGGGGGTTTGCCAAACTCGTCTTAGGGAAATAATTAAAACAAAATAGAGAATTACAAACCAAAAGTTTAATACTTTCTTCTTGAAAAAATATAACAAAGAACAAAATTAAATCCTGTAAATCCTTAGTAAGTAAAACCGCGATTTTAAAGCTGAAGTAGCAACCCTAATTTTAGTTTTCCTGATATAATCAGCTATACTGAAAATGCAAGGTTTTTATGTTATATGGAAATCTCTGTAGTCAAGTCTGTAGCCAAGAGAAAAAAGACATCTCTATTAGCTGCTTATATGAAACTAAAACATTAGTGTGGTATTATGTTGCCAGTACAGCTATGGTCACATTGAGTTTTTTCCATAAAGTAGACCTGTTATATCAAATTATCTATTTTGCTTGATCCCTATCATGAGTGTAACTGTGTTGCATCCGTCCACGCATCCTGCTAATCCAAAGAAACGACACAAAACGTAAAATAGAAATCGTGTAATTTGGTTTGGATGTGGAGCATTTTGAACTTTTTGAGTTGATTACTGGGCTCTGTGTATTGCTTTAGGTTTATACTGGGACAGGTGTAGATGGGGCAACTGAGAAGAACTTCAGAGTTCACCTTCAGCTTTGGGACACAGCAGGACAAGAGAGGTAATTACTAAATTTTTCTTTGTTTCATAATTCATAGTTAATATTTCATAAATAAGTGTGTTTGTGGAGCATCAAAACATTATTTATCATTTTAAAAAATCTTTGCACCTGATAATTAATTCCTCACACCTGGTTTATGTAGTCCATTTCATGTCCGGAATGGATTTTGCCTGGAAATAAGATTTTTTTTTTCCACTTCCATGTAAGTATCTATATAACTTTTTATGTCTGGATTTCTTCTTACATCATCCATAAGATCAAAGATGACCATAAGTCAGTTTTGTAATTGAGCTAAACTGAACATTTCTTACTTTGGTGAAATCCCAGTGGTCATGTAAAATGGTAGTTTAAATACATTATTAATTTTTATGACAAATTAAATTAAAACCTGAGGATAAATGGTCTGAAAGTGAGTTTATATGCTTATATGCTCTCTGCTAACACAAACTATAAGTAGGCCTTATTGAAGTGTGCATAGTTAAATACCTCAGTTAAGTGTAGAAACAAAAGTTTATGAGTTTGCCTGAGCACTGATGGTAACAAATACAGTAGTATTTAAAGGCACAATGAGACAGCTTTTGTTGGGATTTGGTATTATGTAAATAAAACTGAACTGAACTGAATAAAAACCTATTTAAAAAAAAACAACTTAAATTGTAGGCTTTTTTACTTGTTTGTTTGAACTTTAAACTGAACTACAGTCCTGAGTGCTTTTAATGTCTGTTTATGTATCTTTATGTTTCTTGTGTAATCACTTTAAATCCTTAACTCAAGCAGCTCAGTGAGGCTGCACTTTGGTGCTTTGAGCTAAATGCAAGCAAATGCTGAAATTTGCTGATTTGCTCTAAAATCAAATAAATACTTCAAATTCTCTCTGGCCTGATGCCAACACTACAGCAAATACAGAGAGTTTCGACAAAATGTGTATTTCAATTTAAAGTCTGTGTGGAAGCGTGAGCCAGAATATTGAGGCATTCAACTGATTTCAATCCAGTAAACTACTAAATACACCCATTGATTCAGTGTCTTCTAGGACTACCTGTAGCAGCCATAACTTGAAGTTTTTTGTATGATTGCATCAGCATTGTTATGTTTTGAGCCACTCTTCTTTACAATACTGCACTGAGGTTTGCTGGCATTTCTTTATGCACAACTCTAATAATGTCCTGCCAAAATATTTGTCTGAACTTTCGCACATTGCAGCATCTTGATTCTTTTTCAGCATTTTTTTGTAGATTTGCTTGATATTATTGTTCTGTTGCATCATTTAGTTTCAACCAACTTTAGCTGTCAGGCACATGATACTTTGGTATGCAGAGGGTTTCATGATTGACTAAATGACTGCAAGGTGCCCAGGTCCTGTGGTTGCAAAACAAGCTTAAATCTTCACCCTCCACTAACAGTCTTGACAGGTGGTATAAGGTGTTTGCCTTGATATGCTGTGTTTGGTTTCCTCCAAGCTAAACACAGCATATTGTGCATTATGGACAAACATCTCTGCTTTGGTGTCATCTGTCCAAAAGATATTGTTCCTGACATCTTGTCATTTGTTCTGACATGTTCTTTTTAGAGAGAACAACTCTTCCATACAAGCCACACTTGTTCAGTCTTTTGCTAATTGTATTGTCACAAACTTTCAGTGTTGGGGAGTAACGGAATACATGTGCCGGCGTTATGTATTTAAAATACAAAATATGAGTAACTGTATTCCGTTACAGTTACCGTTTAAAAAGGTGGTATTCAGAATACAGTTACTTTGTTGAAATAAATGGATTACACAGCGGTCTTTTCCTGCTTTATATGCTAAGCTATGCCCTCTCTATTTTTGGTAATTCCACACTGGTGGGAACCCAAACAAATCACATTAAGAGACTCTAATGTCTGTGTCTCAATCTCACGACCCATGTCACCCCTACTTGCAGCCCGTACAATGATGTGAAGGAATATTTTTTAAATTTATTATTCAAAAAATTATTTAATATGAAGGCAACAGGCAGAGTGTTACAGGCATAGCCCTAAAGGATGTAGCCTCATGGGCAGTGTAGTCCGTGCTGCAGGGAGAATGGACTGCTATACTCATTATCTGTCTGTGTGCAAGGGAGGGAGAAAAAGGAGAGTGGAAAAGTACGAGTTGTCACCGACCAGAAACGGGAAATGGAAGCATGTAAATATAATAATAACCACTGCAGCCAAAAGAGTGCCTGACGAGCCCAGTTGTAAGTAAGCTATTAAGGCTCGACTGTACGCTGTGTTCGTGTTTTTCTCCGAAACAACAATAAGTTCAGTTGGAGCAGCCTTTCAACGCCTCTCTCTGTCTCTCGCAAAGTTGACCCAGAAAACAAAGTAAAGCTAGTTTTCGGCTACGAGCCCGACACAGAACCCGACGTATTAGCCAGAGGTCCCTTTACTACGGTTCGGAGCCGCTGACCTGTTTTATAGTTTTCTATATGAGATCGCTGCAAAAAATGCAGCATTACCTAATGTCCACCCTACTGTTACTCATTTTATATTAAGATTTAAAAATCTAGTTAGTATTGGTATGGCGAGTAGCCTTCAGTAATAGTAATAAATTACACAGCAATAGTACATTCATGTAGTTGTAAAAAGCTTAATAATATATTAAGTAATCCAAAGTATTCAGAATATGTTACTCTCATTGAGTAATGAAACGGAATACGTTACAAAATACATTTTGGGGCATGTATTCTGTAATCTGTAGTGGAATACATTTTAAAAGTAACCTTCCCAACACTGTAAACTTTAGCATGCTAACTGAGGCCTGTAGAGTCTGAAATGTGGCGCTTGTCTGAATTTGTTGTTTGATCTGAGAAAGGTTGTAGGATTGTGCTAACTCACCCCTCAATGCTCCAGACAAGCAAAATGCAATAGATTCTGCATTTAAAGAGATCCTCACACTTGCTGATGATCAGTTGATTAAATGTATTTGATTAGCAGCCCCCTGCTGCTACTTACCTTCCTGTAGAAGCACTAAAGGTGTATTCAGGACTGCATAGTCCTTACTTTAGTGTAGCCACTCTGATGTCACACACTTGTTACTGAAGTCCTATTTCTTTGAGCCCTCTCCATCATAGCTTTATGAAACCAGACACCATGTGTACAAGGTGGCACAGACTTTATCAAGTAACCCACACGCTCATAAGGTAGTGGCTAAAGCATACTCTACTTTTATCATCCTACTTAATGTTACGCTAAGACTTGAAACTAGTGATAAAGACCATAAACTGGAATAACTTTTGCTGAGGCCACTGAAAAACCAAACTGAAAGCTATTTTCTCTTCTTGGAACCAGAGTAGTTACCTCCTAGAAACAATGCAAGTAACATCTTCCATCTTTTATATACAGTCTGTGCTAAGAAAAAACAATTTTAGCCTTGTGGGTCTGCTGGGGATGCAGTTACAGAAATCCCAAACGCCAGTAGGATTCTTGGGACCATGAATGTTGTATTGTATTTAAATCCATTCAGCAGGTGCTTAGACATGTCAGTTTGACATCTGCTTTCTAAAAAATCTGCTTTTTTTTTAGGTTCCGCAGCCTCACCACAGCTTTCTTCCGAGATGCCATGGGCTTCCTGTTGATGTTTGACTTGACCAATCAGCAAAGTTTCCTCAATGTCAGAAACTGGATGAGTATGTTTCCACTGAGCCCCCTGTTCTGCTTCCAATCAATATGTTTAGTTTTATGTTGCTGCACAGATAATAATCTTGAATGATTCTGAGTTTTTTCTCATGTATGCTGAGGCTTTACGTGACTTCCTCTGTGTTTCAGGTCAGCTGCAGGCCAACGCGTACTGTGAGAGTCCAGATGTGGTGTTGGTGGGCACCAAGGCAGACGTCAGAGACATGAGAAGTGTTCACGCCAGGCAAGCCAGAGATCTGGCAGACAGATATGGGTAAGGCCTTACAAACACTGTATTAATCATAAAAAATATGTCTGTACCCATAAAGAGACGTAATAGTGTACTTTCATACTTGTTTTTTCATTTTTTTCCTCTGTGCAAACATAAATATGGCTGCTGTTTGTTTGTTTATTAATACTGCCATGGTATTAAATTAATAACCAAACTTCATGTGACAACAGTTTACAGTTTTGTGTATGACTTTTATTGATCTTATGTCCTGTTTTATTTTTTTAATATTCAGAAGACTTATTAAGCCTGACGTTCTACCACATTAAATATAAGGTTACTGTAACCTTTTATTGCTATTGTTCTGTGGTAAATTATTATTTTTTGAATTGTTTTTTACTCATTTTAGCTTCTCCAATTTTAGTAGGTCTCTCAAAAAACTTTCTCTTGACCTTCATACATTATGAAGGTCAAGAGAAAGTTTGAATAGATGAAAATGGTTGCCTGAACTGATAAGTTCATTTGAGCCAGAGGTGTGAATTATCCCGAATGAGACCCCATTTTCCAAGCTGGAGCCCAAAGGGGCTTTTCAGCATGACCTACAAATACAAACTGACAGTGGGATCATTATATTTTTACAGCCTAATTGCTGAGAAAGACATTATCAGCCAGACCAAAGCGAAATGACACTTTATTAAAATTGTTTGCTATCACTACTCTGGTGCTATCCTTTTAAATTTAAAATTTAATATCATTTTATATTTATATAGCTTCATCTGGTAACTGTGATTTCTTCATCAAAGATCACGTTTCTGTTTTCTGCAGGTTCATGATGAGTTAATGAGTTCAGATTAGAAATTATTTTCTCTTTTCCTTGAAGATGACGGAAATCTAGTTTTAAATCTGTCACCATAAGATGGTGCTGGTCAACAGTTTTCCCTGATCTTGGATCTGTAAAAAAAAACCTTTTACACAAAGCCTCATTTCGGATTGTAAAACAATAAGCAGATTTAGATGCTAATCATTTCTAAGATCAACTAATGTTTTTTTTTCTTGTTCCACATTCTCCTAAGCATCCCGTACTTTGAGACGAGTGCAGTGACGGGTGCTGATGTGGACCTGGCGGTGACCACCCTGCTGAATTTGGTGATGAAGAGGATGGAGCAGAGCACATACGGGGGCCAAGGCTCAGAACCCAATGGCAGCCCCGTCTCCAGCCATGAAGTGGAGGAGGCATCTGTGGGGAGGAGATGTGCCTGCTGATGTTGCAACCACCAGCTCCTCTTTTCTCTTTTACACCATATATCACTGCATTTTGAGATCCTACCATTTTCTAGAGATCTACAACACTGCCTGTGAAAGGAGACATTTGAGATCCTAAAATCAAGCAAAATATAAGCCCATACTGTACATGAAAGGAGAAGAGCTTTGGAAAGTTTCATTTAAAGCATTATTATTGTTACAGTATAAATTCATCTTCTAGTGTTATTTATTCACACACTTTGTATTGTCAGAAACAACATAAAAGAAAACTGCAAAATGAAACAACTGTATGTCCACTTATAAAAAACTGCAGTACTATGTAAAAGTCTTGAACCCCTTATTTCTTTATATTTTGCATCCAAGGAGCCAAACTTTCTTATTATGTTGGTCTTTACTTTCTGAAGGTCATTCAAAGTTTTTCTTTGGACACTGGCTGTTTTTAACACATTTTCTGAAGAATGTTTATTTAAGCCACTTTAGCTGACTTATAATCATTCACCGGAAAATATGCAACTCAACAGATGAGCCAGTATTGTGTCTACACATAGGAAACAACTTGGCAAATAACCAGTCAATACCTGTGTCTTTCAAGCTCTTTACAATTGAAAACTTTTTACCTTTTAAACTGTATTTCCATATATGTCTGTTTGAAAAACATTCCTGGCCCTCATTCCCATTTTCAAGTAACGTTACTTACACAGCACTGTGAACAGGTCGAATATTGGCTCTTTTGACATGTTCGTACAAACACACCACAGATAAAGATATGGGTTCAAACAAATGCCCCAGAGTAATTTTTATAATTCAAAAAAATGATTAAAAATATAGATAGATACAAGACAGATAGAAAAAGTAAGTACACTGATACATTTATCTTTCTTTAAGTGTAAAATTAGGTGGTTGGGTTACTAGTGTTTTGAAGAACTTTATGCAGTGATATTTAAACATGTGGTCTGGCTTATTTAAACGTTTGACATCTTGGGTGTGTTGTTCTTTTTGTCATTGAAATGTGCGGTGTGAGTATCTGAAGAACTCTCAGACTTTCTACAGAATCCTATGAAATCTTTTGAAATAATCATTTCACTGTAAATCATATACCAGTGGCAAATATAGTCCCCAAAACTCAGTCGTAGTATGTGCAGGTAACTGTTGGTGCCAGTGCGTACATGTCTACTCTCCAAAGAGGCTCAGAATGCTGATAAAGACAAAAGCCTTCTCTGGGCATACAAAAACTAGGAAAGAGAAGACCAAAGGGTGCTTTCCAGAGGAAAGTCATACTAAGTGTGATGCATGATGTTGGAAATTTTCTGGTCTGGGGTTGCTTTGCTGCCTCAGGCAGCTGGTAGTCAATGATTCCACTCAGTCACAGATAATGTGAGGAAAGTTGTCTAAAAGTGGAAGTTAAAATTATCCAAATCCACTAACTGTATATAAAAGATGGACATAGCCTCTGGCTTTGAATGCCAATACAGACTTCCAATTCCAAAAGACTTCCAGTTCCAAAGAAGTTTTGGGGGGAAAAGGCCCCTGGCTCTCAATAAACATTTTCTTGATTAATTTATGGGCTTGTGGCAGTTTCCAGTTATATTAAACACATCCTGAAGTTCATATGTTAAAATGTAATATTTGTAATAAAAGATTTTTGATTTACAAACTGTAAATCCCATTGTAGTCAGATTCAACACTGGGCTGGTAAGGTGTAGTTTTAAAAAGGTGTGATGGCAATGGTGAAAATACCCAGTGTGGGGCTTCACAAGAGGACTTCACTAGCCACTTACATACAGTCTGTGTGTCCTAAGCACCACTGCAAATCCACCCAGGAACGGTTGGAGGGTTAATAACAGTGTGAAATAGTCTATGCAATAAAACCTTTGAGCATTTAAGCATCTTGCAAATTGAGGAATCTTGCATGGAAGAGTAGTAAAAATGCAAGAAGCTGAAATTCGGGGACAATAAAAATGTCTCTATATGTAAAGTATATGTGACTTTATGTGTAGCCACTATTTCAAGCAGAATAAGATTTTTGTGTCTGCAAATATATTGCAAAGCCAGCAATTTCATTTAGTTTATGTAGTTGTTGTTAGTTTACTTTTTTAAAAAATTATTTTAATCTCCAAATGGGTCATACCAGAGAAAAATACTGTTTATTTGACACGTTGAGGCATTGATGGAAAGAATATGCAGGCACATAATGTATATTTATCATGGAATATAATCAAAAAACATTTACTGTAGGACATGGTTTCTTACTTGGATGATTGCTGTTGATCAAACAACCAGGATAGTACAGTCACTTACATGATTTATGACTTTTATACAACATGTACATAAGCAGCATAATGGAACAAAATCAGCATGCAGATCAAACACAAGTACAGAAATGTTAAAGGGTTGTTAAAGAACAAATCCTGTATAGTCCTCAATTTGGAATAAACACATTTAATGTTTAGGTAATGCACATCACTGTCTGGTCATTTAAACATACTGTAATGCACAAAAAAATTATATTACTCTGACTGGAATACAATCATCACAGAGTTTCTTGGCATCAGTATATTTTACACACATTCTGCACACTGATTTTAAATATTACAAGAAATTTTCTTAGAGGAGGAAATGCCCAGCAGTATACCACTGGATATTTCCAACAAATAACTCTGAAGGAGGACATTCATAGCTTTACAAAGAAATTCTATGAATGTACTTAATTAGGCAAATCTCTGCAAAACAGTGGCCATTAGGCAAGTGTCAGCCCTAAAAACCTCAAATGTTTGTGGGGTTACCCTAGTGTTCTGAAGCCAAAGTGCCTCAAACTTTGCCCCCTGCATCCAGCAGGGGGCGACTCCCTTGGCTGCAAAAAGACTTCCTGTCCTATTACATAGAAATATGGAAAAACACCCTTCGCTCCTTCAGTCTGTGACATTTATAAACATTTTTATCATTACTTAATCAACTCAATAGGTTAGTTTTGTAAGTCATGATCAGGATATTGCAAGTCTTTAGCCAATGAGCATACATGTCCTTAGTTTCTCAGCCAGATCCAGCCCTCACTTGCCACAGGCAGTCTCAAAACACCAAGGTGGTCATGGCGAAAACACTTAGCTTGAGGCTTCATATTCAGACTTTACAAATCAGTGGAGGTTTACAGGGTTGCCACTTCCATTTTTTTTTACTGTCTACTGCCGTTAGTTGTCATAGAGCTTTCACAAATCAGTTTCCATTATTTCTACTTTAAGCACATGGTCTTTGGTGTACCTACAAAACATTCAGTGAAGGGACTGCTTAAATTATTCTTACACGTCTATAACAATCAAAGTCCTAAAATTTGGCTGCCTTTTTACAAGATGTGCAGTTTCATGGTTGTTGCTTTTAATGTCGTGACTGCACTGTGATTTAAAGGTTAGACAAACAAGTTAACGATTTGAATTAGTTCATTTGAACAAGACGAAAGAACAGACACTACATATGGTAAATGTGCATGACTGCATTTCTCTGTGTGTTAAACCTCAGCCTAAGCTGGAATTTGCAACAAGGAGCACATGTTGCAGAGTCATGGGATGGTCATGTGGCCAGCTTTTATTGTTTGGGTCCAGTCTTCCTCAGCCCTATATCCACCAGTCTGTTTCAGTCTGGCACGATAAGGTGGACTGTTTAAGACCCCAGGACTATCTACAGTTATAAAAAATAAAGCTTGTTCATTTTTAAGTTGATCTGTAGAAGTTTGGTCCCATGTGGAATACAGCGTTCTTTTTTAGCCTTCAAACAGCTCTCATACAAAGACACCAGTGATATTCTTAAGGAATACACCACCAGGAATACAAACAATAGCAAATGACTAAATTTTACCCTTCAAAAAGGTTGTATAAAACTAGCCTAAAAGATCTGTTAGTGCCTCACATGCATTACCACTTAAATGTTTCATGCTGTTTGTACAAGATGCAATAAGCCATATAACATTCATTCATTTTATCTTGCATCACGAATATTGAATTTGATACAGTTACGGTAGGAATAAAGAACATTTCTTCAGTCAACAAAAGCTGTCTAATAAATAGTGAAGTTCAATCGTCGGCAGGGTATTTTGGACATAGTGGGAAACCTCAAGATCGGTTATTATTTTAAAAAGTTCTATTTCCTGATGTTTTAAGCCACACTTGAGCCATGATTTACATCACAAGGTGGTCCGAGTCTGGTAGCCCCTGGTCAAAAATGATTTTTGACATTTGTTTGTATGTTTAAACCAAGCTTGTGTTTACTAAGTGAGAATTTAAGCATACTTATTGAAGCATGTTGCATAAATATGTTGTTACTAAATAATAAATATCATAACCCACTCTCATGTAACTAGCTAGCTAACATTAGCTCCCTAATGTTTCCATTTAGACAGGAGAAAAAGAAACAATCTGAATGTGTAAACCTAAACTTACAAGATCTGAAATTATATCATGTAAAAGCAAAACTACATTCCACTAAACAGCATTAAGTAGGCTAGCATAATCAACTATGCACAACTCCCTTTAAGCTAACCAAGCTAACAGTGTGCTAACCACAAAACCGTTCAGATTTGGAAGATATGTTACAGCTCAATAATAAAGTCTTTACTAATGATGATTTGGGGTTTTTCTGTTTGGAAACGACCGACATTTTCACATATTTCCACAGGGTTGCTAGGTCAGTGCTTTCTATGTTGGCCTAGGACACCCTCGCAAAAGAGATTCTTAATCTCAAGAGTTCAATTCCTGGTACAGTTAAGGTAGACATACAACTTCCTCACTGAGCATTTTTTTTTAGCAGTTGGTTGGTTGCTCGTGAACACTTCAGGCATTTGGTTGTGTAGGTCAGCGGTCCCCAACCTTTTTTGCGCCATGGACCGGTTTATGGCCGACAATATTTTCACGGACCGGCCTTTCAGGGGTCGCGGATAAATACAACAAAATAAAACCAGTACTGGTACCAAAAAAAAAGAAGATTTATTCATAACACACGGGAAAAGACCCAGGGAAACCGAGTTAACGATAAAACCGATAAAAACCCTGAAAACCATAAATTCCATAAATCACACCCAAGCCACAACTATCGCGGCCAGGTACCAAACGACTCGGGGACCGGTCCGTGGCCCAGGGGTTGGGAACCGCTGGTGTAAGTAACCCTCTGAAGTATTTACCAAGTACTCATTTATCCACTGAGAAGTCAGCAGGGCTCCTGAACAGGGCTAATTAATCTTGTTTCACTAAAATCTCACCAATACTCTGGGAGTAAGTAGCAATCCACCACTGCACTGCACCACATTCAAGAGCAATTCACGCTGGTGCCCAATGGCTCCCAACAGAAATCCTTATATCAACACACAAACGCAAGCAAGAGAGTGTGAGGGAGAGAAGCAGAAGCCTCTTTTACTATTATTCTTGTCAGTTTGCAGGCAAACACTTGTTGTCAACCACAAACAATTATCACGTATCACTTAAAACCAACCAAAGTAACAATCCATGCACATCTGTGTTCCATTTTGCACATACCCATAGTCAATTTAGCGCACCCAGGCATCCACACACTCTACCCACTTATATAATAGGTACATTCATACTTTTAAATATTTCAGACTGTTTATTTAAAAACACCATGACTGACTATTTTTCATATAAGCTTTGATTTAGATACTTCACCTCACTCTCCTACTCCTTTCTGTAGTTTATATATGTATACATTTAACCCACTGTGGCAGCATCTTCTCACTGATATCTGACATAACAGAGCAGCAACTGGAACATAAAGTCTTAGTATTTCGCGTCATGGCGGACAGTCCGGCGTGACAATTTCTGATTAGGTAAAATACGTACACTCTTGGGTTTTATTGTGAACTATCATTTAAAATGCATATTTTTTAAATAATCAAAAAGGATCCCAAAACAGGCTAAATTTTGTTCACCTGTCCAACATAATTTTAACCATCAAGATTAAGCTTAAAACTGTGTGGAAACCCAATCTGGCAACACTGGTGCCTTTAACTGTGAAATAAATATTTTTACCTAATAACTTAGGTTTGATTAAGAGTGGTAAAAGAGCAGAAATAAATAGCTTGGCTCTTCTGAAGGATCATAAATTTTGGTTAGCAGATCTTTTAAAACTCACAAAATAGCATCTTGTATCTGCACGGGTAAATATTTTTAAACAATGTGTGAAAGATTTGCAGTTTTACAGAGTAGTTAGGTCAGGGATTACCATGTTTTGGGTTTGACCAGTGGCTTCCTGAGGTCCCAATTTAGTAAGCTAAGTTTTAAACTAACTTAGGTACGATATTCAGACTTGGTAATAGAATAGAATAAACCTAGAATAAACCTTTATTATCCCACAAATGAGAAATTTGGGATTTAATCGTGGATTTACAAAAAGATGGAGCTGTTGCTCCAGTCTGTCATGTATTTTGATAATATTTTAATTGTAAACATCGGTTCTTTTATACATGATGATAACAAAACTTGATGATCTCTTATCAGAAATTACTTGGCTAAATTTGATCCTAAATCAAGTAAGTTTGCCATTACATATATTTTCATTGTTACTGATGGAAAATTATCCTTGTAGTCTTGTTGGTAGATTTTGGAAATGTCTCATTTTCTCAACACCTACGTAATGAAGGCCGGTAACACGTTCTGCAGTTCTGATCTAATGATCACAAAACGCCTCTCCATGAATTTATGGCTTATTGTTGGAATGTTGATTATTATTCCAAAAATTTTGAAGTGGACAGTCAGGCTGTCTACAGAGAATAAAAGACACATATATTTATATAGAGTACAATCTTGTAAACAAATACCATCTTCTAGAGCAGTGCAGATTGTCTGACACCTCGTGGGGGAAAAGGCCTGAAAACAGGAACCACACCTCTCTGGAGGCATTAAATCTGATTACAAAAAACACTGATCTAACTCCTTCCCTGAGATTAGGCAGTGATTTCAGTGTACAGAATTGGTATACTGTTGTAAAGGTGATTAATCAATCTGTTTCAAGCAGAAGTGGAAATTTACTGCGTTCCCACAGCTGAATCCCCCGTGGACTCCAGTTAAAATAGACGTCTGTTTGGCTCAAACTATTTAGCCAGCAGTCATGCAAAGGAGAATAATGGAAGCAACTGAGCTGCATGAAAGCCCCTAACTGTGGTGCTGAACACAACATGTTGAATGAATAACAATGCTGGGATCTGCAGCTCGAGTGAGCCTGACATCTTCATGTAAAATTACAACGTGACACGAGTGTGTGTTTGCAGGATGATCATAAACTGCCTAAACACTTATCATGCTTATCATGTGTGCCACAACAGAAGTTTGAACTGAGCTAATGTATGTCTGTAATGGTCTCTGGAGTCACGTCTTAAACCATCCCGGACTCATCGAATGTCTAAGAGCAGTGCGTCAAGCTGAGTTTGATCACGCCTTCCCTGTGCAGCTTGTAGAGCAGCTTGAACTCGCTGGGCAGCTGGTGGGTTTCCTGCCACTTAGTAGTGAATTTGGTCCCTTTCTTGTCGTAGTAGTGGTACGGCAGATCCTTGCCTGTGTTGGGGTCCCAGCCAAAGGGCCAGAAGCCGTAGAGGTGGATCTCGTCACATATGGCTGAGGCCAGCGTGTACATGAGGATCCCAGTGCTGAGACGCTTGGGAGAGAGGTTTTTAGTCTTCCAGTATCTGAGAAGAAAACAAATAGATCACAAATTCACTTTATGTTGTCTGTTCAAGATTTTATCATGTAATGTACAGTTAAGCACATACATGTTTGGACGGTGATACAATTTTTGTGATTTTGTGTCTGTTCACCACCACAATGAGTTTTAAATCAAATAGTCAAGATGTGATGGAGGTGCAGATTTTCCATTTTAAATCAAGCGGTTTAACAAAAGTATTGATGTAACTAAAGTGCAACCAGTCATTCACCAACTAATTATAGGCCTAACTGTGTGGTCATGGTTTTAGTGTTTGCCACACTTTAAATAAAACTACCATGTTGGTGACACCAGGGTTTCAGAAATACTCCCACAATATTCCCACATTTACATCAGTCGGTGCTGTCATATCAATGCTTTCATATTAGCTGTGGATTAAATTGGTCTTTGTAATGCCTGTGGTTCAGTTTTACTTGTTACATATTAACAAGACATCCAATAAGTCTCTGATTTTTAGCTCATCTGGCCAAAGGACCGCGGCCAGGTGTCTTTCCATCTGTCCATTCATAGTTCATAATAATTATTACTCCTTCAAGATTACCACACAGGTTTTTGTGAGATTGCGCAATGATCAACAAATGGGCCTCCTTGAATGTGATCAAGGTCAAGGTCAAGGTCACATGCATTTTCAAAGAATCACTTACTTGCTCCCAGAGTATTGGTCACATTTTAGTGAAACAAGATTCATTTGTCCTGTTTAGGAGCCTCCCTGACTTCTCAGTGGATTTCAGTTCTCATTAGTTTGTGTAATATATCCAATCAATAACAACAAAACTTATAGGTTCTGTGCTTCACATATTACAATAACCTGTCAATTGTGATGGATCATGAGTCGGATGAGCTATTACATCACTGGCATTCCAGTTATTGTTATCCTGTTTTTTCCTTTTGCATGTGCATCCTGTGTTCCTGTGTGCACTTCTTTGTCTGCGTGAGTTTTGTCCTGGTCCCTCCTTCACTTATTTCTTGTTTTATTTTGAAGGTCATATCCTCAGGTGGTTGTCTGTGTGTGTGTTTCTTTTACTGCCTTCCTCTGTTCTTTTCCCAGCTTTGTTAGTGTCCCTTCACTCATACTGTGTATTTAGTTGCTGTCTTTCCTTTTGGTGTTAGTATGATTATAGTTTTTGCAAACCCTGTGTTTTCTCTGCTAGATTTCTGTGTTTGGGATTTATGTTATTTTCTCATTTTGAGATGTTTCTTCATGAATTTAAGTTGTTTTTAGGCTTTTTGGCTGCCAATAAAAGCAGCCTGTTTTATTTTGTTTTGTTTTTTCTTCTTCAGTGTGACATAAACCTCTCTGTTCAATCAATAAAGTTAGAAAGCATTTCTACACCTAACCGATAAACATTTCTCTGAGCAACAGGTGGAAAGCAGAAACTGGGTGACAAGGAATGTGAATATAAAGAGCTGCAGGAACCTGGAACTGATTGAGGATTTTGCATGACTGGTTGACCTGGGATTTTTCAGTGGATGTGTGGTTGCATGTTTGAAATAAGGAAATAAGGTCTTTGGTTAACAGAAGCTTTAGCTATTTTAACGTTGTGTCCCATAGTATAAAATGTAAAACTACAGACCTATGATAGGTCTATAGTCTACTGTCATTTGTTTATAGACTTACAGAACAGTAGTGCAGTACAGTAGCATGATAGTCTTTATAAGGTTGCAGTAAATTCCCAAAAAAGAAATGTTTCATTTTCTGTGATAATTAAAAAGCCTATGGAAAAATCACACTGGTTTCCAGGTTTGCCTAAAAAATCCTCCATCCCTGCAAAGCTCAACAGTTACCAGGTGAAGAAAACAGCAAATTATGAATCAGATCTTACTTGTTCACGTCGTGCATGATATTTCCTGGCCAGGCCAGTTCAATCTTCAGCTGTCCCTTGTGCTCCACAAAGAAATCCACCAAGGTCCGAGTTACTGTAGCTGAGGTATGAAGGAAGAAGGCAGGGATCCACAGGATGGCTCCCTCCAGTTTCTTTAGGTTGAGGAAGAAATTATTTCTGTCTTGAATGGTCAGCAGGTTATTGTAATACCTCTCCAGGATGCTGGGGTTAAAGGTGGTCAGGTTGGTCTTCTTGCCTACATCCTTGGAGTAGATGTCGGTGGGGGCAAAGTTGCAGCGGAAGACAAAATCGGCTTGGTCAATTTCAGGGCCACAGTGGCTGCCGGTGAGAATGCCGCTGTTTCCCACTACGGCACACATGCTGTAGTGCTTATTGAGGATGGGAGAGGTGTCGGGAAGCAGGGATTTGAAGTTGTTACTGATGGAGAAAACATACTTGTGGCTGGAGTAGTCAAAGTGCATCAGCTGGCCAACACGCACGCTGTTCTTCGTAAGGGAAAAGTTGTTGGGAATGTCGATGTAGTTGAAGATATCTTTCCTGAAAAAAAAAAGATGTTAAAAAAAAATCCAAAACCAATCACAGCGGCTACATCCCTTTTTTATTTACAGCACATGTTACAGGCACACACACACACACACACACACACACACACACATATGTATATATATATATATATATATATATATATATATATATATATATACACACACACATATTTCATGTTTACTGGTGTATTCCCTTTTTTCCCCACTGGCGATCATTTCATCATAAGTCTGTAGCAACAGTGACATATAACAAATATGAAAAATTAGACACACAAACAATTCACTTGTTGGTTTTGAATGTTGGTTGGACAACAGAAGCAAACAGAAGACAAAATGAAGAGGAAGGATGTTTTATGCTGTCTGATTTCCAGACCAGAAAATACTCAAGTTTCACAAAGAATACAAGCAGAATTCAGTTAGGAGTCAAATCTTTTACCTCTGCTGATAAAAAGCTGTCTTGTTGAACTTCCATTTGGACGGTTTTCCTTGGAGCTCTTCGTTTAGGGCATTAGTTAAGGGGATGAAGGAGGGGTCCAGGAAATTCATGGCGAACTGAGACCTGAAATTCATGTCCACAAAACATTGGAAGCTGAGTCATCATGCTATAACAGCAGCAGCTATACTGGCTGCTGTTTAGAAAGATCCAATCAGATCTGCTCCTGGCACACTTTGGTCAATCTGCTTTTCATATCAGCGACTCAAAAGACTTTAATGTTTAGAATAATTACAGCTAAAAATGTTCAAATGATTCAACTGTTTGTTTGTTTTTTCTCTTTAAAGATTAGAGAGGGAAAAATGAAAATATTTAGATATAGTTAAAACTTGGATTCATGTTAAGACTTAGGCACTAGTTTTGTATTAATAAAGGACACATGCAAATCACACTTAATACATTTTCATGCCCTTTATGTAAGTTACCTTGAGTTATTTTTCTGTGTACATAGTATATGGTCAACAAGTCCAGCACCTTGGACAGCTCTCTGTTTGATTTAAAGGAGGCATAAATGAGTTTAGACCCCTTTGGGTTTTTATTTATTTATTTATTTATTTTGTAGAGAGCCCCTAAAAACTACTATTAGTACTAATTGTAGCATATTTTATTATTATTTTCTGGAATTATCTTCTAATGGTTTATTTTGCTAACTTTTCTATTGACAGCAGTACAGGAAAGAATGAAAACAGGTTTTATGTCCAGTGTTGTTGATGTCATGATGTTACAGAGCGCTCACACACAGGCGTGGCTCGTGGCTTCTCAAGAATAATAAGACTTTTGTTGCTGCAGCAGAAAGAACACGAAGAGATAATTACATGACACAAATCAGTGATGCAGAATTAAAACACACTTTAACTGAAATACAACAAAACATTGCCATGACTTATAAAACTGATGTGCATTATTATTTTAGTTTGTTAAAAATTTCGATTCCTATTCTGATTAAATTGGGCTTCAGTGTTTGTTTATGATACGGCTCCAGATCCAGGTGACAGCAAGTCAAAAGGATGTTACCTGTCTATGTCCTGCAGCAGTCTGTATTCAGTTTGAATATTGCTATAAAATGATATGGATCAGTTTGTCTTTCATTCACTATAACATTTAAATTCACCAAAAATTATAAAGCTGTAGCTTCTGTTTACCCACATTCACATAACTAAGCAGTGTGTTGTCTTTTTGTCGACTGGGAATCCCCCGCTTTCTCTTATAAATAATAATTATATTATTATATTTTTGTCATTTTCCAGTTTCTATTTGAGTGAGGAGGATGGAGAGCGAGGGGGAGGACAGAGAGATCGTGCAAGAAAAGGAAAAAGGAGGGAGCAAATAGTCAAGGTAGCTGGAAAAACGAAAGTTATTTTTCATATGCAGTTTTTCGTGTATTTCATGGAAGCTGTTGTGCTTTCGAGTAGCACACTTAAAAAAGAGAGTTTGTATTGTATGAATTCAGAAACCTTTACATAAAACAACTCTATTATCAGTTTTTTTCGTGTGATTTTCTAGTGTCTGTACTGAATAATGATACTTTAAGTGCTTGATGATTTGGTGAACTGAAATAATGTTGTGCATGTTTCTCATCTTATCATCTTTCCCACAAGTGATTCTTTAACTCCGTTATTGAGTGTGTCATAAATCTCTGTGTGCAGGCAGGAGATTGGACCCAAAATGCAGGACTCACAACACACGGGGATGAACTCAAAATACAGCTTTATTTACTGACTCAAAGGAAAGATACAAAACTAAACTAGACTGGGAAAATATAAACTAAACTTCACCGAAAGGCACACAGCATGAGGGACGGCGCGATACGGAACATAGGGAGATTCTGACATAAATACACAGAAGGTAATGAGGGACGTGGGAACACACGGGGAGCACAGATGATGAGGGTTACACATAACAAGACAGGGACGACACGGAACTGACAATACTGACCCAAGACGCGGACCTTAAACGTAACACAGGAAGGACACAGAGACGCAGACAGGAGGGGGGAGAGAGAGCACGGGGAGATCACAGACATAACAGGCTGGGGAAACACGATAAACATGATGGAATAAAACACAAGGGGATAATGGCACAAGAATTCACAATTAAATAAACACAAACACACAAAGGGAGACAGAGGCCAAAGACATAAGGGGAAATCTAATCAACCATACTGAACAGACAACCTAGGGATCTTAAGAATGCAAATGAACTTAATACAGAATGTCAAAACTCACAAAACTCAAAACACTGGGTCAGAAATCCCGGTACCATGACAGACTGAGCCTTTGCCTGGGTTTGATAACTACAGAGTCCGCCTTAAAACGGGTGGATTCGATTGAAATCTGATCAATAACTCTAAATTATTCATTCTTAGACACTACACTTAGACACTATAAAGGTCATCCAATTAATTGGGTTGCTTTTGAAAGTAACGTTGTAATGTTTATTCAATTAAATTGAGGTTTGCAAATGTGAAAAGGATTGATTACATTTGGAAACAGCATACTCCATTAACATTAATTACAAGGTACTGCATGAATGACATTATGATTGGGAGCTGAGGCCCTCTTAAAGTTTGAACCTAGACAGCAAGTATATAGAAGGTAAAGTATGAAGTCTGGAGTCGTGCACAAAAGGCCACACTGTTTACATCAACTCAATTCTGCATCTGATCATCCATCCTCATTGTGATGAAAAAAAATTCTCACTCACCGAAAGCCTGCATGAAACATAATCCTCGGGCCTCCCATGTAGTATTTAGAGGAGGAGAAGAGGCTGTCTTTTCTCAGAGACACGTAGCTGATGAGGGATAAAATGAGCACGGCGACGCACAGAATAACCAAACCCAGGGCCTTGGCGATGCGGACCATCTTGGGAGCGTTTTCATTCCTTGTATGTAGCTGCAGCGAGGTGTTGGCCTGCGTTGTTATTCCCGGGTCTGCACAGCGCTGCCGCCCGTCTGAAAAGCACACATAAACTGGCGCTCATCGGCTCATATAATCGCGTAAAATGGACGGGTGGTGATTTTCTGCGGCTGCATGATAAGGATGCCGCTGCTCGGTCCGCGCTCATTCCTCTTCCTCTCCTCTGCGGCTCGAAACCATCCAGGCTGCCGGGTTAATCAAGGAGATGGGAGCAGAAATGCGTGTCAACACATCCCAGACAGCTCCACCGCAAGCCGCGTCCTTCAGCAGCACCAGCTGCACCAGCAGCATCACCACCTCCAATCCCACCCCCTCACGCTGATGCAGCTTTCGGCACAAAGAGACGCTTGTTCGGTAATCAGTTGAATGGGACTGACAGAAGATTTAAAAGTTCCGAGCATCAGTCTAATAAGTTAAGTCATGCGCACTGGAATTTAATCTCGATATCCAGGCAGGGCATACATTTTAGAATTGTAACTGTATTTTCGTTTTATGGAGTTTTCTTACTGTACAAGACTTTCTGGGCCACCAGTGCTACTCCATCAGTTCACTTACTCTGTACAGGTATTGCTGTCAGATGGTAAATGCCTAACAGCCTCTAAATAAATAGAGTAGACTGCAGCATGCATTTAACACAGGGGGTATCCGGACTTGAACCAGAGACCTCTTGATCTGCAGTCAAATGCTCTACCACTGAGCTATACCCCCTATTCCCTTTCATGTGCGTATATTGTTTGTTTATATACATATATACAGTTTATTCAGTTTAACGTATTCCTGTAGTACAAACCTGATACCGTCGATTTTGATTGTTTGTTAAAAGAGTAACACAAACAACAGCATCTGGATTTGAACTGGAGAAAATCTAATCTGCAGTGCTCTTCCACTGAGCTATCCCCCCCCTGTGTATGACTGCACACAGTGTGGAACTTGAGGTCTCATCTTTCAGTTGTTTTGCATTCTGATATTTAATCTCAACACTTAAGCTCAAGTGAAATGCAGGTAAAAGCTGAGTAATTTATTAGTGCGAAAACAGTCTGCGGTCATACAAATAAAGTTAATGGAATGGGTTTTATATATTGTGTTTTAACTGCTTGAATTTCCTCTGCACTCTCTTTGATACTTTTACTGTCTTTTGATGCTGAAATGTACGCAAAACAAAACTAAGCACAGGTCAGAATTTAGAACAAAAAATAAATGCTATAAAGTGTGAGAGGAGCAGATCACCTGCTTACATATCATCATATCCTTATTGTCACAATAAACAGGGGCGTAATTTCCAGAGGGGCTATGACCCCCCCAATAATCAGACCCAACCAATATAACCCCTCCAATAAAATTATGAATTATCTTGCATAAATAGGCTGTTAATAATCTGTTATTTAGACAGAAATCTTGACACTCCCAATGTTCAGCACAAAGTTACGGCAATGACAATAAAGCCCCGGCATGTCCTCCTTCTTCGGCCAGTGTTAGCACACTGGCACACTGTTGGACAACAGCTGACATTAAGAATTTTATCTGCCTTTCGGAGATGTTTTTACAGGTTGACTGGCAGGAAGGATTTACTTTTACTCTTTTATAGAGAGACCTCAATGCTATTAGATTAATGAATCTGCAGAGTGTGATTTTGTCATCTAGGCAGTCTTCTAAAAGAGGGCGTCTGGATTTGAACCAGATTTGAACTCTATAGTGTGTGCCTCTCAATGACTCTCTACAATAGCAGTGATTGTTAAGGCTTCAAGGGAGTATAGCTCAGTGGTAGAGCATTTGACTGCAGATCAAGAGGTCTCTGGTTCAAGTCCGGATGCCCCCTTTTTTTTTAATATCAGAATCGCGTTTATTGGCCATGTATATGTGCCATGTATCAATGTTTAACAAACAATCCAACTCGACAGTATCACGTTTGTACTACAGGAATTATATAGATAAATAGATTGATGCATATATAGTTTAAGCTGAAGAGTTCCCGTAGTACCAACCTGATACCATCGATTTTGATTGTTTCTTAAACAGCAACACAAACAACAAGGCATCTGGATTTGAACTGGAGACAATTTAATCTGCAGTGCTCTTCCACTGAGTTATCCCCCCTGTGTATGACTGCACACAGTGTGGAACTTGAGGTCTCATCTTTCAGTTGTGGTGCTCTGGGCTTGTTTTCTAATGCATTCTGATATTTAATCTCAACACTGAAGCTCAAATGAAAAGCAGGTAAAAGCTGAGTAATTTATTAGGGTGAAAACAATCTGCGGTCATACAAATAAAGTTAAGGGAATGGGTTTCATATATTGGGTTTTAACTGCTTGAATTTCCTTTACTGTCTTTTTGATGCTGAAATGTATACAAAACAAAAGCAAGCGCAGGCCAGAATTTAGAACAAAAAATAAATGCTAAAAAGTGTGAGAGGAGCAGATCACCTGCTTATCATCATATCCTTATTGTCACAATAAAGCCCCGGCACGTCCTGCTTCTTTGGCCAGTGTTAGCACACTGGCGGACAACAGCTGACATTAAGAATTTTATCTGCCTTTCAGATATGTTTTTGCAGGTTGACTGGCAGGAAGGATTTACTTTTACTCTTTTATAGAGAGACCTCAATGCTATTAGATTAATGAATCTGCAGAGTGTGATTTTGTCATCTAGGCAGTCTTCTAAAGGAGGGCGTCTGGATTTGAACCAGATTTGAACTCTTGATCTGCAGTGAGCTATAGTGTGTGCCTCTCAATGACTCTCTACAATAGCAGTGATCAACAGGGCTTTTGGGGGTATAGCTCAGTGGTAGAGCATTTGACTGCAGATCAAGAGGTCTCCGGTTCAAGTCCGGATGCCCCCTTTTTTTTTTTTATATCAGAATCAGAATTGCGTTTATTGGCCATGTATATGCGCCATGTATCACTGTTTAACAAACAATCAAACTTGACAGTATCACGTTTGTACTACAGGAACTATATAGATAAATAGATAGATAGATATAGATATATAGTTTAAGCTAAAGAGTTCCTGTAGTACAAACCTAAAACTTAAAAAGTGATATAAAAAAGGAGACAACCGGATTTGAACCGGAGATCTCGTGACCTGGAGTCAAATGCTCTACCACTAAGCTATACCCCCTACAACAAGCAGCTCTGCATCATTAACACTGATTCTCAAGAGATCTACAGTTGAACACTACCACTGAGCTTTACCACTGTAATCTTGACACTGAGGCTCAAGTGAAAAGAAAGTAAAATCCAAGTGATTTATTTGACTAATAACAGTCTAGGTCTATACATAAGTAGTAAATAGCATGGGTTTCATACTATTTGAAGCTCCTCAAGGTACATACTTCTAAAATTAATCTTAAATTACTTTTAACGTCAGTGGTACGAAGGACAAAACTCCATGTATCAAATCAAGCTTTAAAGAACATAATTCTAAATTTGGAGGTTTTAAGTAAATAAGTACTTAACACCAACATTTGGGTAAGTAAATCCCAAATGTTTATTCTGTTCATCTGGACGTAGCGTTTTCTTCAGTCTCAGCTGACTGCAGGTGTCCCCAACCTTATAAACAGTACCTTTGCACAATGACTGAAACTAGCTGTGAGGTCACTTTCTTGATCATTCTGTGGGCTAGTTTCAGTCATGTCAGATGAACAGAATTAACTTTTTGGGGTGCTCAGGGTAAGTTTTGTAATGCAATATTATTTATAACAGATATATTATAAATATATCATCAAGGCAAATTACTCATTGCCACAGATTATTTTCCACAGCAACATCTATTTCATTTGAAGAAGGGGGCATCTGGATTTGAATCGGAGACCGCTTGATCTGCAGTCAAATGCTCTACCACTGAGCTATACGCCCTTTCTGAGAAGGTCATACTACACTATGGAATCTGAAGGCATCACTTGATTCTGTGACACAAAACACAGTAAACACGGGTAAAAATATTGAAAAAAGAAAAAAAAAAAAAGCTAAAAATACAGAAAACTCCCCTCAAGGGCCGTGATTCCACTTTTAAACACGCAAATAAACAAACCAGCAGTTCAGGGTTATGTCTAAATTTGGACAATACTGAGCCTGTTCCTGGTGTAGAAACTTCACATCCACATTAGACAAATATGTAGAACTGCTTTCTTTCAATATTCTTAAAATTAATTTTAAAATCTTAATTAAAACCCTTTTTCTCAGTCCTTCAGTTATCTGCCACTTCTCCATGTCATGTGTTGCATGTCTATTCTCTCCTATAGCTTTGTTCTTCTATTTTGTCTCTTCTCTTTCCCCTCACCTACTAGCCCAAGACAGCAGCTCTCTTCCTGTTAAAAGAGTTCTTCTTCCCCACTGTCGGAAAGTGCTGCTCAAAGGTGATCATTTGAATGTTGGGTTGGGGGATTTTTTTTGCCATTGTAAGGTTTGTAGGGTCTTTATAATACACTTTGAGACAAAAAAAAAATCTAACTGAATTAATCTTAGAGGTTAAATTGACAGGAATTGTACAAAACCTCAAAAAGTAAGAAAATAAAAACAGAACAAAACACTTAAAAAGTATTTTTTTTAATTGGAGGGATTATTACTGACCTTCCAACATATTTCACATTATATCTTAATACAATACACATTAAGCACCATGTTTTTTTCTTATTTTTTTTACATGTTATGTACATTTTTTTAAAACTTTTTTTTTTTCAGTAAGCTTATCTTGGTAAACATGAAAAACATTCACTGTCACATATTAAAAATCATCCATGCATTTACAGGCTGGTATTTTCCCACCACAACGTCATATATTTCACATTAGAATAACATTTGTTAGTTAGCACACTGACATCTGCAGAATACTGTGAGTATGTGTGGCATATAATATATATTAAGAAACAATAAAAGGATGTGGATGTGCTAGTGTGTTAGCTGGTACTCAACAGTGAAGGTGTCTAATTACTGACATCCTAAAGTTGTTACTTGTGCCTCACTAGTTTTCCTGGAATGTGTCGAGTTTAGACACAAACAGAAGACATTCACATGTATTGCCATTGAGCTGCCGAGATATTGCAAATTTCGATTTTGCACTATTATGATATGTTTTTGTTTTTTAGTTTGTTTTACATCAGAATAACAGTAAAATGAATTAACACAGGCACTTAATAATCCAAACCCGTCACTTGGCATACATACGATACACGATACACAAGTGAAACACACAGGTCTGCCCTGATATCTGTTACAGTTCAGGGGACAAATACACATCTGGTGTTACTGCACAACTGGGAGTCGTTATTCTCTGCAGTTGAGAAAAGTGGAAGGGAAGAAGGCTCCTTCACCGTCGCTTCCTAACGAGCCGCATGGGCTGTCTTCTCCGCAGCTCATGTCCTCACAGGAGTCCTCGCTATGAGACAAGAGAGCATTAATACTCAATGCTTCCTTTGTTTAATCGTTACAACCCTACTTACAGTCATTTTGAATGGGATTTAAGCAAAGTCCCACTTGAAACAGCACCAGCACCGTTATTTTCATAGCATTTTCCAAATTGACTTTGATTTCATTGGTTACTGCTGGATAAAATCTTAATCTTGAACAGAATCTGTTATGTCTGATAGAAAAACACCTAGAAGGTTTCCTGATTTGACCTAAAATAAGGTTTTAAACAAGCAGCAACCTCCACAGCAGAAAAACTGCAGTGCCTCTCGTGGCTGCGTGAAGCTGATGGTGGAATTAAGGGTGTGGCTGCTTCGCATAATAGGACAGTGTCCCATCACAAGCAGCTTTAGCCAATCGCTCTGCCTCACTTTGGGTAATGTGACTCAGTGAAGTGGAGTCTTCACTGTTCAATTTTAGTGAGTGATGTTCTACGTTTGCCAGTCAGATAAAGCAATTCCAGAAAGTTGAATCTGTTCATCTGGACGTAATGTTTTCTGACGCTGTGTCCAGATGAACAGATTCAACTTTCTGGGACTATGTTTTATCATATTTGTAGGTGACCTTCTACTAATAATAAGATTTTTGGGTGTGTGTTTCTGTCTACAGTTTGTAGATGTAGCTTCCCTGCTAGTGTGAGCAAAAAACATTAAAAAAGGAATAAAAGATAAAACATATTTGATACAGCGGTTGCCAAAACCCTTAGAATTCAGGTTCAAAATGCAGAGTCCTAACTCACAGAGTAAAGTTAGTCTTTGTTTTTATTTTCCTCTGGAAGTTTCTACATTTCTACCACCATCTTTGCTCTCCGAGAGCCACGCCTCACTCTTTTAATGTCTCTGGTTTTGGTTTAGTAGTGAAATCAACTAAGGGAATAATGAATCCAGAGTCCTATTAATGCTAACCATAACCTAATTGAAAGTGTAGAATTAAAGAAATTAGTTTACTGCTGAACTGTATATAACCATCATCCTTATCATTACATTAATTATCATTTCATCAAAGCATTTATTGAAGCTGTTGGCATTATGTTATAATTTGTATTACAGGGGTTATCATAATCAAATATTAACATGTTTATGACAGGTGCAGTTATAACCACTTTAAAATGATTGAGTTAAATATATATATCAAAACTCATATGCTGAGTATATTGTTACAGTAAAATAGTAGCTGAGCAAAGGCCTGAATGTATTCAGCTTCTTGGGGCATTTGAGTTTGCCTAGTTACAGGTGACACAAGGAGGACAAGTCCATGGGGACCTCAAAGGCCTGAGATCATCACCATATTTGGATGGATGCCAGAAAGGGGAACTTCTGTGTATGCAGTTATCTCTTAAAATTGATCAGTGTCTGTAAAAGAGGCAAATAATGTTCTGTACATGCAAATTATGTGACTGTAAACGCAAGAAGGGGCGTTACAATACCCTGATGTTATAAAAGCAATCTAGAGTGTATTTTGGGTAGAGATGTACAACTGTTTTGCAGTTTACACCTCTCCACGCTGCGTGCATTAAAATCAATTGTTTGAACGACCTCTTCTGGACTATCATTGTTTTACTCTCATTCTCAATTTCGAACCCGTAACAAAAGTTAATTGAGAATAATTTTGTCTTCAGCACATATTTAACCAATCATTTTTACAATTCTGCTGTAAAATTGGAACTTGAAAAATGACGTTTTGGCTTTTCTTAAGCCATTTTTACACAGCGGTTCTGCAGGCTCTAACTTGCTGGATCTTGAAAACACACACACACACACACAAAGTATGCATGTTAGTACTGATATGTGAAGGACAGATTTGTGTTATCTGAATGCAGCTTTACAGACCCTCTTACAAAGTAAATACAATAAGCATGTGTGGAGGCTAGGTGGAAAAATAAAAGGTGAATCTATTTTTTCACCTGCTGATCCATCTTATCATCACTTTTTAATACAGTTGCATCCATAGAGCACACATCTCTTTTTTAGGGCATGTTTTATTGTGAGCATTGTGTGTCAAATTATGTAAACTAGAGCCAGTCAATATGCAGGACAGAGGATCAAAGGATAAACATAGCAGTCTAACATAAACTGGGGCACTGTATCCTAGTATAAAGTCCGTGCGATGTTAGATTGCACTGATATGAGAAGAGATCGGCTAAAACTCCTAAGCGTTCATTGCTATCGACTGTGCCGTTTCCTGTAGCTACCTCTTCTAAACCACCCAGAGTATTTCCATTAATGTGAATGCATTTGCTGTGTGCTACACATGAGCTGTGGAAAATATTCTGACCTGATTTTACCAAAATTATCCCATTTAGTTTACCAAGGAGACCAGCACACCCGAGAAACAATTATACGCAAAGAAAGTAGAAAAGATTAACTATTAACCTCTCGCTTTCATCCCAGCTCCTCTCGGGAATAGTTGGCAGACCGGGCACACTGAAGTGACTAGTTTGGAGATTCTGAGCCGTCCTCCTTGACACAATCCAAACAAGCTTTTTGTTGTCTGGTTTGCTGCATTCGCTCGAGCGGTACTCCACCATGCACTTGGCCACATGTTCCTTCCAGTGGAGTAGCTCACTGTCACTGATCTGAAGAGAAGAAGAAAAACAGGAAACATCTGAGAGGTTGCAAACAGGAATGGCCTTAAAATATATATTTTTTAACAGTTTTCCCATGCACTCTACATGCATTTGGCCAGGCAACAATAAGTAATTTTACACATTTTACAGTCGCCGCGGGATTACACCGGCCAAACTGCAAACAAGTTTTCCGAACACAATTATCTTTAAAAATATAACAGGCTACGTTTACACACCAGATGCAGGTGCTTCATCTGGGGGAGTAACATTTACTCTTGACTTTTGTTTATAGGTTAGACTTTTAGGTTAGACTGGATTTTTAAGGGTTTTAAAAACATATTAGTGGTCACCATGTCTGCTGTGAAACATTGAGAGGGGGCACTGTATTACCTGTGCACTCTTACTCATTTTTTATTTATAGAAATCAAAAATATTAATAAACAACAATAACCAGTAACCCACAACCAACTCTCTTTAGCTCTTTTCTGATGCTAAAAATTACACATTGACAAGATTACACTGCCAAGAGGCCTGCTAGATAATGGTAGTTATTTAGCCAGGTAGCATAACAGCAGATGTGTATAGTACATATGCCAAAATACCAACGATTAAGGGAGAAACTTTGTCTGCTGCTTGTAAATTTTTCAGTTTTAATAAAAATTAGACTTGTTTTGCAGTTATTTCTCGTCGCACCGTTTCTGTTTGGACTTTCATGCTGAGTGGGGTGAGGCAGCACCTCCAAACACAGGGATAGGTGAAACAAAGACATGTTTTTGGCTGGAGACAGAAAAGTTGGTGCCAAAATGGTTGGAAGAAAAAGTCTAAATATAAATAGCTTCAAATCCTCATTTCACAACTGTGATAAGATTACAGTGAAACTGCCAAAACAATAAAAACCACAACATCAGGGATGTGGAAGCTCATCTGGCTCCATCACAATTCCCGAGTTACTGCCCATTGAAAGAAAAAGAAAGAAAGAAAAGAATTACAAATGTGACCTTGACCTTGGGCAAAAGTCGGGTGAAGACGCATTAGGTGATAATTATGTGCAAGTCTGATTAAATAATGACCAATACTGTAGCAGGAGTCGCAATTCTTGTGAATTGTGAACAGATGCATGGATGGATGACGGTCTCCTGACTCATAAGTACATTAGACCTTCAGCTCGATGAGCTAAAATATCATCAAACAAAATTTTTCTTATGAAAAGTACACTATAAAAACTAAAAACTAAATTGATAATACCCTTGTTACTAATATATTATGATGGAATAATACTGACTGTTTGAGAGAGGATTTAGCTGTCGCACCCTATTCTCTTTATACCTTTACATGTCTTTGGAACTGCTGGACAGTCTTCAGCAACATGACTGACTGGAGGGCTTCAAACTCCTGAGCAATGAGGGCCAGCGCCAGCACGGATGGCTGTGAAGAGGAATAGATTAATTAGTCCTGATACTCCAAACTAATGCTGCTATGCTGTGAAAGTGTCACCTTGTCTTACTTTTGCTTTAGAGAAAACAAGCCGGCATAAGCAGGCTTTTAGCTGGGCTTCCAGTCTCCCAATGCTTGGGATCTCCTCCCTTAAAATATAGAGGGAATCCTAATGTGATCTGCTAGTACAAGCCTCAGTCAGCAGTAACTATTTAACCAGCTCCAATCAGTCTGGAGCAGCATTAGCAACAAGAAAAAGTAAATACAAAAAAATATTTACCTTCCAGCAGACAGGGATGTGAAGGCTGAGTAGTAGAGGTGTAGAAAGGTTAAGGCTGTCACTGCTTTGGGCTCCACACTGAGCTTCTCCGAGATGATCTTCTCCATACGACACAGGTCTGACACGGTGAACTTGCTTTGGCTGATGCGAATAAGCTCATGAGTGGGTGAGACATTGCTTTCCTCCTCAACCATTTTGGCAGCAATGTGAAGACAGCAAACTCCAATACAGGGCAAATGCTTAGGCTGCACCTATCATCAACAGAAATTAGCCAAAATCCAATGAATCAAAGTCAAAGGAGACTAAAGGACATTAAACATGCACAGTTGCAGTCTTGGTGTTTAACTTGGAATTCTTACTTTCATAATGGTGAGAAATCTATCAAGTAAATTGACAGCTTGAACAAAAGTTTGGGTGCAGTAGCCAAAGAAGCTGGTCAGGCTCCACAGTTCTTCCACTCTGGTGTCTCTGCATTTTGCAGATACTCCGCTGTGATTCTACAAATGTACCACTATATATTAGAAAGGCATCACTGAAAATAGCAGTCATTTTAGCAAACACATATGCCTGCAAACACAGCTAAAAAAACCCCACAAAAACAAAAGTAGGTCAGTGGGCTACCTCTGTGGAGGCAGACTCCATCAACTTCAGGCCAGTCTCCCTGGGAAGAAAGTTGTACTCTGTCGCACAGCATGACTTTAACTCTTTCAAGAGCAAACTGTCAACGTCCTGAAGATCCCTCATCTGGAAAACAACACGGTGTAATATTTGTTTCTTATTTTCCATTAAAATCCAAGAGACTGTCAGAGTAACCCTATGTTAACTGTAACTGTTGCCTCCTAAACCACACCTACAGGCTGTCCGGTATCCCTACGAAAAAATAAATAAATAAATAAATAATCTGGTATATAACCTGACGATCGTTACAATATTATACGTGATTTATTAAGTGAATGCATAAAATATGCCGAAGCACAACTACTAAACCACCAAATCTAAGTAGATGTAGATATTTGAGCTAAATGACCACTGACCTGAAACTAGGTCACCGAGCTAATCCAAACAGGGAGATGATTCCATATTACAGAAGGGGCTGAGTTAATAGAACTAGGCCATTACCTTCTATTGGGTTTTAGAAATTGTGTTTTGAAAAACAAAAACATTTATAATTGCCCCAAAAAAAACAAAAAACATTCGGGGGGCGTCACCCACACAAAGTACTCCAGTGTAAGCTAACTTAGCTAGCGCTAATCAAGCAGTCGTTTTACCTTGCCCAGGAGCGGAAGGCGTACTGGATAGTAACAGCTCCGTGACTTCAATTCAGATTTCACTCCTCCATGTTTCCATTTTGATTGTCATGATTGATGGGAAATAATAAAATAAGACCTCGATCACCGTCGAAGAGCGACGACCCCCTCCCCGCCGCCCGTAATAAACAAGCAGCTCCGGACCTGCTGGGGAAAACTACTTTAACCATCATGCATCTCTACAAACGCAACGTCTTCCCTGTTTGCGTCACAAAGTGGCACAAAAGGGCGCCTGTTGGCGGTAACACAGTCGTCGGCAGTAATTATGTTTTGCCTCGTGTTTACGGTCACTTAACCGATAAACTTGTAGTTCAGCCGTTCTGACTTTCACATGCAAGTCTGTCATTATATTTTAGCGGTTACACTCAAAGACCGCTCAACTACGTCGGCCAAATTAGCTACGGATTAGTGATGGCTCTTGTGGCACGGCTCCCAAAGAAGAGCTGGCTCTTTTGGCTCCCAAATGGCTCTTAATATATTACCATCTGTAGCCTCATATTTTGGCAAATATGATGGGAGTTGGCTCTTCCGATTAGAGCCGATGCTTTTGCGCATGACACGTCACTACTACCGATGCTGTTTCCATGGTGATGAAACTGCACACCCTAGCAACTTGTTAGCAGTTGTCATTAGCAGGTTCTTGTAAATGTCTTAATCAATGACTTGACATAAAAAATGAGATGTCTTCTACGGGGTCCCATCCCTCTGAGCCCCAGAGCTATAGGCTTTCCATCAATAGTGGCACTAACGTTTTACGATACCATTCCACAGCGAAAGATAGAACAGCAACAGCGGCAGGAACTGGAACCGCTGGTAAGCTAAATGAGCAAAGTATTGCCTGTTAGTATGCTAAACTTTCTTTCAGTAACTTGGACGGTTCCTATTTACTTTATAGATCCCCATGATGGCCCTCTTCGGTTGAGATTCAACAGTGTGACACTGGAGGAGCTGAGGTAAGGTTCCTCACCATAACTTGACAGCTTTTGCACTGAAAAAATTACGCGCTCTACGTTTTTTGTCCCAACGATGCTAAAGGACAGACCCAATGAAAGATAAACATTAAACAAAGAACTTAGACTTCCTTCTTTCACTCTATTGCACTGTATTGTCAAGATTATAAATGTCCTGTCTCACAGTGATACTGAAAAGTAGTTCATGCATGTGCCACTCTTGGATGGACTGTTATAATTCCTATTAATCCGGCTGTTCTAAAAGCTCCCTGAAAAAGCATCCAAATGATCAAATCGTCATCCAAGTCACAGCAGCAAGAGTATTAACAGGGACTGGAAAGAGAGATTGCATTTGTCCCGTGTTGGCTCCCTGTTGAAACCAAAATTGAATATCTTAGAGACCTCATAGTACCATATTATCCTAACAGAGCACTTCATTGTAAGACTGCCCTGTCAGGCTTACTTGTGGTTCACCGTGCTTTAAGTAAAGTGGGAGGCAGAGCCTTCAGCTATCCTCTCCTGTGGAACCAGGTCCTGGTTTTGATGCATGGCAGTCTTCCTCACAGCTTTAACGATTAGGCTTAAAACATTCTGTTTTGATCAAAGAAAATACATCAGGCTGTGCTGCAGTGGGTACCATTAGCAAACAAATCTGAACTGAATTCACTGTATGAGTTAATCTAAGCCTGAGCTTCTATGTATTGACAGTGATGAGCTTGATCGCCGCACCAAAGAAACCCAAAGACTACAAGAAGAGGTGGAAAATGCAACTAAGGTGGTTCTGGAGAGATTTGGCGGCAGCTGTAGGTCACCTGGACAAAGCTGCCATGATATTAAACCTCATACCTGTAAGTACAAGTGTTTCCACCACACCTTGTTTATGCCGCTCTAACTTGAAAGATGGGGGGGGGGGGGAATGTGTTAGAGTAGAATAAAATGGCTGAAAACCAAAGGCACAGAAGTACTGGAGCTCAAATTCTTCTAAGCTATTTGGGTCTCAGAAAATGTTTAAATCCAAATAACTAGCATGCATACACAGATATGAAGGGAAAGAATTCAACATAAACAAACACCCTATCTTAACAGTGACAGTGTACGCTCTGAGTGTTTTAAACATCTGTTGCTGTTTTGGCAGATGACTCTCCTGGAGATTCCTCCTTTCTTCCAACCCACCAGCAGGCAGTGACTCAGCCTTTGGTCTTTGGTCTGGATATTTTAAACCAGGAAGTAGCCCAAAGGGACATCAGCTCTCCTGGAAAGGAGGTGTTAGAAAATGCAATGGATGACTGCCTTCAGCAGCTGTCAGACTTGCAGCTCAACAAGGTTCATATTTTTATTGCAGCCATTAATCTTATGTAATAGTTTGGTCATGTGTGATGTGAATAGCAGAGGAGGGTAGTGCACTCTCTGCATTATGTCTGCGTTTATGTTTCATCTCCCCAAACACAGACAGTTAATCAAGCTGAACAAGAAACATGCTGTCCTCAGAAAGCCATCACAAACCTGAAAACTGAGCTGCATAAAGTCCAGATGGAGAATGATGCCCTCTCTGACCTGAGGTGAAAACACAGATACAGTTCTACATATATAAAATAAAATGCCTGAATCACTTTGACCCACAGATCTTTTGATTTGTAGATTAAAGGATTCGAGGAAACACGTTGATCAGATGGAAAAGATGCTGTGCTTGTTGGAAGAGCTTCAGAAACTCAAAAGGTCGAGGGACAAGAAGCTGCAGGAGATGGAGAATGAGGCGGTCGCGCTTAATAGGAAAGTTGAAACATTGGAGCAGACCATAAAGGAGGTGTATCATACATTGGATGGGAAACAATCTGAACACTCAGTCACCAGCACTAAACATGAGAACCGCAAAACGCAGCAATTTTTTCCTACTAAGGCAAATGTGGATCTCAACGACAAGCTACAGGGGAGGCCTTTTTTGGTAAGTGATAGCATTCAGTAGAGTACAATAATGGGTGTATTTTGCAAAAAAATATGACTCTCATGATTTTTTCTTTCTGTTTCATGTCAGTCAGAAGATCAGATAGGGAACAAGAAATACAGTGGAGCAATTGAACAAGAAAGGTATATCATTTTCCTAACTAATCAATGAATTCTGTCATTTACTGAATGTCAACAACTGCCCATCACAGATTCTTAGAGCTGGGTTTGTCAAACCTGTTGTACTAAAGCTAAAGATTTTCCACTCACTCACACGAAGTACAAAGTAAAGCAGCAAATTTACATGATAAATTATCAGAATGTTTGTGTGTGATTTTTGCCATAATTTGTGTCACTTTTGAAGAATATTTATAGTATAAATACCAACTTCAGTGTAGCAGTTGTTTTTTTTCTTTTTCAATGGAGCAGCCAGTTTAAGTTATTCTGTTGAAAATATGCTCGAACATGATTGTCATCTTCTTGTCAGAAACAAAATTAAGAAATTCTTGCCTTTAGTGATTAACAAACTCTTTACTGAATCATAGCAATTCTTTTTATTACTTCTCTTTAGTTCTTGTGTGCCATCAAAGTAACAAAGTAAACTTAAAAAGTTGCTGTGCCCGACCTTAACCGTGTAAATAAACCCTGTGCAAAATGTGTCAACTTAGACTGGAACACCTCATTTCAGCACTTGGCCAGGAGATGGCGATGTTGACTGACATACTGAGCTCATCAAAAGACAACAGCTTCAACTTGTGTGCCAAAGTGGAGTTGCTCAAGTAAGTGGCTGTCAAAAAATGTGTCTTCTTTTTATTATTCATCAGGTAGTTTGCAGTGCAGTGATAACTCCCTGCTGGTTTCTGTATTACTGTAAACCTGTCAGACAATATGAGAAGTATTCACTCAACATGATTTGTATACCCAGAAAACTCACAGAGAGACCGCCCTCATTGCACGAGTATCAGGCCAGAGAATTGGAGTCAACCTTTTCCAGCCTTAAAGATAAGGTAAAGATGATGTTGAAAAGATGAAGTTATTAAGTCAGGCAGATATAAATTCGCTTCTCTGAACTGTGCTGCTTGGATGTGGAGAAGCAGCACCAGTAAATGGCCAGTGCGTGCGTCTTTTTTATGTGGTTTGTGAATGTGTTTTGTCATGTTGTAGGTTTGTGGTCTGGAGCAGCAGCTAAGTGAGGCTCAGATGCAGCTCTTGAGTGCTCAGCGAGAAAAAGACAAATCATTGCAACAGGCAATGGAACTTCATTCTCAGCTTAAACAACTTAAGGTGTGGCACCACAGTTTTGCTTCTGTGTATAAACTGTTATGTCAGTGTATTAAAGTACAGTGGTTATGCCGGATTAAACTTTGTGTTTAGGTAAAATTATGTAATTTATTTAATCTGCTTGTGAAACGTCTTTAGATGTAGGTGGGAGTGGTCAAAGACAATTAGCAAAACCAGAAGGAGGCTTTTTATAAATGGATGGGTTTTAAGGTTACTAAGGCAGTATAAACTGAGCCTATACCACCCCTCTTGTAATAACTAATATTTTCATACTGTTCTTATGTACTGCACCGCCATCTATACAATAGGGAAAAAATTTCCTTTATAGCAACTGAAGTTTGGTCTTTCTGTAATGCCAACACTAGATGGCTGGAGTTTATTGTTGCTGTGAGGCAATATGTAAAAAACAATGTAACTGGGCATGCAAATTACAAAGCAACAACACTATCCAAGAGGCCTGGGTTTTTTTCTGTCTTAAAGTTAGCCTTTGGGTATTAGCTAAGGATGGAAGCATGATTTTTTTAATTTTTTTTATCATTGAGGTAATGAGCCTGTGTTACCTCAGTTAAAAGAAGTCTGTGTATTTTCCTGTTATTTGATAAATAAAATGTGTTGCCAAAGGCTGAGGAAAGGAAATACAGTGTTTTTTATACAACTCTGGTGATTTTTCAGTCACCCAAACAAGCTATTTAGGCATACACTGATCATATCTTGGGTGGGCAACTGCTATCTCCCGCTTGGCATTAGTGTTGTGTAACAAATAAAGTTTTTTCCCACATGCCATCTAAAGACACAAAAGCTAATTGGACTTAGTAGTTGTCATTTCCAGTTGGCCACTTAGCCCATGTGGATTCAACAAAGTTGCTGTTAATTTTGGCCTCATGATTTACTATACTCACAATCTTATTATGTAAGGAGCAGTTCTCAACGTTCAGAGAGGGTTGCCTTAATGTGTAAAATTCCAAAAGATTATAATTTTTGCCCATTCCAGTACAGGCAACTCACTGTGCTTCCTGCTTTATCCAGAGGTGCTGTGACCAGCAGCAGTGTGAGCTCCAGAAGGGATTAAAGGTCCTTCGAGGGCAGCTGAATGTGACTAAGGAGCAGCTTCACCAAGCTGGGGAGGAGAAAACCCGCCTAGAGGCCCTGCTGGAGCAGAGGGACCACGAGGGAAGGAAATCCCAGGAACTCCTGTGGGAGAAAGACAAAGAATTCCACTTAAAGCAACAAGAAACTCATCAAGTAATAAACTCAAGAAAATGTGTTTGTGTCAGGTGCTTTTTTTTCTTTAGAGAGAATATTTTTAGTGTTTTTTATTACTTTTTTGGGGGGGAGAGATCACCATTTTCAGTGAATTCAGGCTTAAATATTTTTTTAGCATCTTAACAGGTTAAAAGAGGCTCAGAGTCAGTGCCAGACCCTGCAGATAGAACAAGAGACATTGAAGCTGAAGCTGAGTGACAGAGAGAAGACGATAGATCTTCTGAAGTTCCAGATCGAGAGCAGCATCCAGATGACAGTCCAACAAAGCCGCACCATCGATGATCTTCAACAGGAGAACAGCCTCCTCAGCAACCAGCTCAACCAGCACAAGCTGGAGATGCAGCAGCTAAGGGTCAGAAGCAAGTATTAGGTCAAAACACATTTTTCCCTTTCTTTTTCCTGTTGACATGTCCTAATGCCACATTTTCTCTTTTTTCTATTACCATTTGCCGGTAAGGCTGAGGTAGATCGCCATAAGTCATACCTGGCTGCTGTAGAGCATGAGAGACGACAGCTCGAGGCCTCTGTGGCTGAGCAGAGCCAGCGCATCCGGGAGGAGACTCTGGAGAAACAGCAGCTTACCACCCAGCTGGAACTGCGACGTGTGCAGTTAGTCAGCCTTACTAGTGAGTTGAATGTACCCTGTTTCACAATCAGTGAAATAAGATGACTGGTTAAAGCGTAGTCTGATGAAAGTTTAAAGATGCTGTTCAGGTGATTAATGATGATTCTGTTGACAGTAATGATCAAGTGATCTGTGGTTAACACAAATCTGCCTTTTCTCTTGTTATTCATTCCCTTTGGTGTAATTAACCAAATTGTGGTTTAGGAGAATTGTTACACCCTTACTGTCTGTGACATGCAGTTTGTCTCACACTATGCAATAGAATATCTTAAAAAACACTCAGACTTTTAGGAGAATTTAGCAAAAGCATTGTAATCTTGTTACTCTGATTTCCAGGGAGAAAAAAGAGCTGTGTAAAAACTTCTCTTTGGGAAAAACCAGCAAATAGATTAAAGTTATTACAGTTACATTCAAGTGTTAACCAATGAAATTGAATTTAATTTAGATAACACTTAAAAATACCTTCATAGTAAACACAGAGAAATGTTTGAAGTTTTGTGCTGGATTACCTTGAATGATACACCCTACTGACTTGAGGCTCTGTTCTGTTACTGAGTGGGGAGATGGATATTTATTTATGTGTTTGATTTTTTTTTTTGGAGCTTTCATTTTAAGAGGAAATCCTGTTCAAATTAAATCTCTTTTGCCAGGGTGACCTTGTCCCCTAGCCCTCACAACAGTACTAACATAAGTATCAGTGTCCAGGTTAAAATAGACATGTGTGAAATGTGCTGCAGAGTATAGTAAGCTGGCAAAGTAAATTTTTACTATATTCAGGGTTTTCCTGCACATATCAATGACCCTCACTGAAGACGGCTTAATTTTCTCAATTTTAAAACACATTATTTCTTATCAAATGGACAACAACGACAGGAACAAATCATTTTGTTAAGTGTAGGAACACTGTGTAAACCCTGTATAACATAAGCTAAGCATCCATCTATGGGTCCTCTGATACCTCTAATCAATAAACTGCTGAAGTCAAGCCTTCCATTTACCAGGAATTACTGTGTAGACCATGGAGGTGTTTCTCGAAAAACTTTAGCTCTCCTGGCTTTTAGTCTAATCAAATTATCTTCTTGTCCTGCTGTGTTAAGAAAGCAAAGAATTATGTTTGGTATGTTTACACTGTTAACCAAGCCCTTCTGTTGTGGTGTGTGTTTGCTTATGTGTTACCGTCTATTTCTCTCTCTGGACATAACACGTGTTTGTCCGGGCACGATTTCAGAGGAGCACAAGGAGCTGCAACAGCTGCACAGCTGTAAGAACGAGGAGCATGAGGGTGTGGTGCTGAATCTTCAGAGTCAGATAAGGAACGCCCACGATGAGCTAGATCAGATCCGGAGCACCTTGGGGACCCTCAAAGGGGCTAACGGACATGGTTTGATCAATGTTTATAATTTAAAATGCAACTTAATTAAAAGTCTTCATGAACAAATAAAACTCTGAAGAACTGCCTGTGATTTTCATATATATTTGATCAGGTGTACAGATTACAGTGTAGTACTTTCACGTTAGCGACCTTTAGTATCACAGAGACATTTTACATTCCAGAGAACAAAAAATTTAATATTAGTGAAATTTATTCATTTCACTTTCTGACCTCCTGTGCCTCATTTCAGTCTGAGAGATGTAATCTGTAATTCCCTACCCTGTAATCCACCCTAAAGAACAGCTCTGTGATTATTTATGTTGCCATCTTTCTGTCCCATGGGTTTGACTCCACTTCAGGCCTCCAGGTAGCCTTGGACATGCAGAAGGAGATCACTGCCAGGAGAGAGCAGGTGGACTCGATGCAGAGCAAAATTCAACATCTGGAGGAGAAAGTGGAGAAGCTGCATCACGTGAGCTTTTACCATGTTAACTTTTGACAAGTTAGCTCTTGATGACATAGCAGTCAAAATGTCTTAATCAGTAGTCTTCAAATATGCAACACTATACAACTGTTTTTTTGTTGTTGTTGCTTTTTTGGCAGTTAATTTTTCATACGTTTTCCAGTTCTTCACATACATCTGAAGTGGGATAGACATTTACTCCATGTTCTCTTCTTGTCCAGGAGAAAGACTACCAGAACTTGGAGACCCAGCGTCAGCTCCAGGAACTCACCTTTGTGAGGGAGGAGAAGAGACAACTTGCCAACGAGCTGGAGGTGCTTCGCTCCAAAGATCAACAGTTAACAGATAGGATCAGTGAGCTGGAGGCAATCCTTCACAAGGTGGCATTCATTTACACTTCATTTTAGTCATGACACAATTTTTGACACCTGCAATTTTTAGAAGCGTGAATATGTTGGTGACTGCCTGAAACATGCAGACTTTTGAGTGTAAGCAGTGTGCGTTGAAGAATAAATGTTTTAAAATACGCTTTCTCCTCAGTTGGTAACTGTTTTCTTTTTTAACAGTTTCCTCTGTTTCCTTTTTTTTCTTTTGCTGAAACTGTTTAATAAAATCATAAAATGCGCTTTACTCTTCTAATTATGGTCTAAACTTTACTGGACCATTGTAACACCTTGATTCTTTTCTTTTCGGCCATCCTGATGTAGATTTGCTGCTGTGCTTGTGATCGTTGTCCTGTTCCATGACACAGTTACGGCCAAGCTTCAGCTGACACATATATGACCACATATTTGATTTTAGAATACTTTAACGTACAAAGGAGTTCAAGGTCGACTTAATGACTACAGGTCCCATGGCTGCAAAATACGCCCATTTCATCCCTTTGACACTTGGCATGAAGTATTTGAGCTGATAATGCTCCATTTGGTTTTGTGGCTGTGCATTATGGCCAAATGTTTCCACTTTGACTTTGAAGAACATCATTCTAGAGGTCCTGTGGTTTGTTCAGATTTCACTTAAGCTGTGTTGCCTGTTCTTTTTAGAGAGAGGAAGCTTTCTCCTGGAAACGCTTCCAAACAAGGCATACTTGTTCAGCCTTCTTCTAATTGTCTAGTCATTAACCTGAACATTTAACATGCTAACTGGCCTGTAGAGTTCGAGAGGTAGCTTTTGATTTTTTGCTGTTTCCGTGAGCAATGCACAGTCTGACCTTCCTGGGGCATCTATTCATGGGAAGATTTTGGCATTATGTTAATATATATAGCTGAATGCTCCAGTCCAAACTGCCAAAATTCTGGTTTTATACAAGTGTTCACACGCTGCTGATTAGCAAATCCAGTGCATTTTGATTAGCAGCACCTGGCTGCTGACTCTTATGGAAGCAGTACATAATCTGCCCCATTTACATGATGGGCCCACATGCTTCTGTTAATGTTCATTATCCTTTTTAAATAAAAATAAAAAGATTCTACAATTGGTAGCATCATATTTTCCTGTTTTCCAAAAAATGATTGTGTTCCTTTCAAATTAAAAGTTTAAAATTATAATAGAGTCAAGTAAATAAAAAATAAAGTCAAGTAAAAAAAGGAACTTTATCAGTCCTCTTGTATCTCTTTTTGTGTCCCAGTGTGACCGCATTTTCTTTTTGTATTTCAAAAGATGTTGGAGAGCTTTGCAAACTGTCAGGATTTTATCCAGCTGCGGGAGCAGGAATATTTCCGCTTAAAACTCCAGCATGCCCTTGACTTGAAGGTAAAGCTGTTCTACATAATTAGTAGGACAGAGCTTTTTTATAAGCAAGAATATGCTGTATTCTATGTCTGTGTATAGAAAAACACAATAAGTGCTCCACGCTAAGGTTCTCAGCTGTGCGTTAGGCTAGGCTATCATTTTTAAATATTATAATCTTTCAGTGGGTGACATGACCACATTGTTTTCTGTAGGAGCTCCAAGGTCAAAATCTGCACGCAGCTCTGAAAGTGTGTCCACCTGATCTGGACTCCCTGATCCCATCTGCACACACTGCTCCACCTTCCTCCCAGCATGCCTTCAACGCCCAGATCAAGGTACAGTGAGAAACTCCCTATATCTCGCCTATCCCTCCTGCTTCCAGTCTGTCAAGTGCTTGTGTGAATCATTTTATTTGGCTGTACAGACACAAGCTCAGCACATCTGCTCAGCCTTTGAATTGCATTCCTGGAGCTGGGAAAGAAAACAGACTGTAAATAATTTCAACACAGTGATGAAATGCTATTTGTATTGGACTGCTGAGACAGTTTTATGTGTTTTTATTGATTTAATTCAGATAAAAGAAGACTGTCCCATATATTTTGATTTCACTGTTAAAAATGAACGTTTTAACAAATATTTTACCAAATATCACTTAATTTACATTGTCATGCACATTGACTTTTTGGCTGCTGAAGTCAAGGAGGCAGCTGGAGAGCCCCGCTTCTGAGCTCAGATCTCTTGACAAAATCCTGCAAGGAGGGATTTTGGAGAACCCTGGACCACACACCGATAACAGCACCACTGGCAGCAGCTTCCACAGGAGGAGGTCTGCACCAGAGAGAGTACGCAGAACCACATTGTACGTCTGGCTCAGTTCCCACACACCCCAAGCATTAGCTTTATTCTTAGGCCGATTTAGGTCACATATGAAAATCATGTGATACTACTAAGTGAGCAAGAAATCATAGATGAGCCCTACGTGGTGAGTGCTTTCTTGACCACACAGTTTCAAAGGCTATGTTGTAATATAAAATTTAAAAATTTGTCTTTTATAATTCAAACGCTTGTTTGCACCCAAATTTCTGCTGTAATCTTATATACACTTGTTATACCTCACTTTACCCATATTGTAATATTTCTTTTGTCACTGACGCAGAACTGATCATGGCGATACTGGCTACAAACTGAGGAGAAATACCTTCAGCAGGTAGGGAAAGTGCCCTTTGTTTTTGTTTTTCTAAATATTTTGCATGACTTTGTGAGTGTGACTTGCCCTAAGGCTGTGAGATGATCACACCATATAGCCATGTGACCTGTTACCTCTCATGTAAGGCCCTGCAGTGTGCTACAGGCCATGTAAAGCAATGTAATGAATCTCTGTTTGCACACACACTGTGTACAGCGAGCTATGTTTCCTGAAGACAACTGAACCAGATGAGAAAATAATCAAGTCCTTCAGGCAGAGTGAGTTTCATAAGCAGTTTTTATTTAATATATCTAATTTATTATTACTCTCTTTAGAAGCATTAATTTAATGTATTTTATTTTATTTTAATTTTAGACCTGCAGCAGTTGCTTGTCACTATTAATTGGTCTTGGTCGTTGTTTGGTTAAATACGCAGGTTTTTTTTAAGTTACTGAACAAGAAAATCATCAAGAAAATATTTAATAGATAGTTTAATAGATAACTCTAAATAAGGTAAAGTAGAGCAGTTTAATAAAATAAGATTTGGTTTAAATCTGTAACAGACACTCTGCTTTTTAGGCAATTTTATATTGATACCAGAGACTGCAGTGAGGGATACTTCCTCACCACCGCTACTCTCACTGGGTCGCAGGTCACCAGTCCACTCTCTCCTGACCTCTGACCCAAACAACTAACACAGACACGCCAAAATGCTCCTGAACCTCTCTTCTTTTATCAGTAAGTTCTTAAAGTTCTTAATGATCACAACTGAGCACAACTGAGGCCATTCACACAGTAGTCAGGAACAAACCAAACTGATTTGGAGACTTTTACTTTGAAAACTGTTTGCTGCTGTTGATGATAGTTACATTTACATTTACAGTTACATTGTTTAAAAAAAAAACATGTTACAAGCATTGTTCACTCTACATCGATATCATGACAAGAGTCACCTGTTTATACAGATTGAGTCATTTATAGTTTATTCTTTTAATGGAGAGATCAAGGCAACCATTTCAGAGTCTTTGAATGTGTAGGAAAGGCTGAATAACATCAACAACAAAAGTCATGTATTTAAAGGTAAGTCAGTAACAGATGAAAAGAGCTTTAGGGTCTTGAGTGTGACAGCAGCTGAAATCCAGTTCAGCGTTAAAGGCTATTACACTTGTCCTTTAGCATCTCACAGTAATAACGTTTAACATTCAATTGTGTTTCTGATTGATCATAATCGGTCAAATATCATACCTTTATGTTTTTTTTCTTTTTTGTCTTACAGATGCCTCATTTTTCAAAGGTCACAAGAATGAACTCTGACAGCAGAAGGTTTTGAAAAAATAATCAGATGTATTATCATGTTTAAATAAAGTGTTTGAAAAATGTGAAGTCTGTTAATAATTATTTTATTCATAGCATAGATTTATAATAAATTTATAATAAAAGCTGTGATTCAAGTGGTTGGGACACATGCTGCCCATACAGTACATCTAGTACAGTTCCGGCTGCTTTTAGGGACTCTGGAAATCTTCTGCCATCCTTTGTTTATAAGCACTTCGTAATTATCCATATTTCCTTTATATGCTAACAAATATACACACCTCTTGTTCTTGATCTTTATCTTACTCTTCAAAAAAAGGAGATTCTTTAGAAATAAAGTCATAGTTAAACACCCTTGTCCTTTGTATCCTCTGGAGCTTTTTCCGTATACAAACGATGTGGACCTACCACACAGAGGTCTTTAAATCCAAATATTTTGTATCCTCTTCACTCTTGATGGTTTGTGTTACTTGCCATAAAACCAGCTGTTTGTTATGTTAGACGGGAAAGGACGATGGGTTTTCTTGAGATTTGTGCCAGATCCAAGTCCCCATTCTATCTCGTTTACATTTTAGTTCAGCTACTTGGACCTGTTGCCGGACTCTTGAATTTGTTTATTTTTGCAAGTAACTGTTTTTTTTCCTCCCCAAATAAAAGATATCAAAAATTATATTTCACTTATATTTGTGATCTGTACTAAATTTTGTTCTTGCTTTGGAAATATAAATTCCCTTCCTGGTTGGGATTTTATACAAAACCTGAGAAGTTGCTGTGTGCTTGAAGGGGCACAATTGGTGGCAAACAGACTTGAAGGAGGAGCACCATCAGAAGCATTCATCCTGCAAAAGTCAAACACAAGTCTCATGTCATTATAAGACTATATTAGTTCTTTTGTAACTTCTGGGAAACAGTAATGTTCATGCTCTCTTGTTAGTTTGTTATCTCAAACTGAAAAGTTTGAGATAACAAACTTGTTACCAGGAAGGCAGACTATTTCCTGAAAACTATACTTTGATGTCCTTAATTGTGTTCAGTTGTTTTACTGAGACCAACTGGTCTCTCTTGATACCCTTTACATTAGTTTTTTATTATATAGAAGGGTTTCTTGGAGTTGGATTTTGGACATCATGACTTCTCTGCTTTAAAATGCAGAGAAATCATGTTGGGCATTACTAAAACAGCCAGGTATTTCTAAGCTACGTGTGTACCTACATTTTAAGTTTGGGTGTTTCCTGTTTTGACCTCCTCCTCTGCGAGGTCTTCTAAAGGTGCAGGAAGTGCAGAGGCATTGCTTACGCACAAATCTGGGTCCAAAACAGCCACCACCCGATTAAATAACTAGAGAACAATAAGACCATGTAAATATGTTTTAACACGGTATGAAGATATTTGCCTTCATTCAGGCATCATTTATCTGCCTAACCCGAAGTCATGTCATTCTGGCATAGAGGTGCTTACTTCAGGAGTCAGGTGATCCTTATAGTGAGGGTACATAGCCAGAGGGTGCTGCTTGAGTTTTTCCTCTACAGAAGCGACATACGTACTGCGAATCTGCTTCTGGATCATCTGCTTTGAGAAGCAGGCATGCTCTTTAGAGATGCTCTTTCTAGGCTTTTGACTGGAGTTGTGCTGTTGAGTCCCCGGGAAAATAAGGGGTGAGACTCCTGTGTCGACCCCAGGTGTCACTGATGAGCAGAGACTCGTGTTTGTAAAACGCCAACACTTGCTAGATGACAGCTTGTTATCCGGGACTTTAAGATACTTTGCTTGCAACCTTTCCCTGTACCTGGGGATTTAGAGAAACGTAAAAACTTTGTGAAACAACATGAATACAACCCAGTAAAAGCAAATTTGTGTTGTTCAGAGAAACAAAATCAGATCAGATCAAAGCAGACACTCATTGTGCATTTCCTGCTGAACAACACAGATATTTTTCTAGAAGCTGTTTTTCATATACTGTTAAGAAGAAGATTGAAAATGTGCAATTTATATATATCACAACAGCAGTTGTGACAGAAGTGTTTGCCCCTTTCCTTTTTTTTTTGTATGTTTGTCACAATTAAATGTTTCAGATCATTGGATTTAAATATTAGACAAAGATAACAGAAGTAAACACAAAATGCAGTTTCTAAATCACCGTGTTTATCATTAACCTCTTAGGACCTGGCGTCCACATAGGTGGACATCACATTTTGGGTTGTCTAGAACAAAATGCTAAATTTTGCTCTGCAAAGGCCTGATATCCACTTACGAGGACATTATACTGCCACTGTCCTATCGAAATTTAAAGCGAATATCCTCATATGTGGATCTTATTTTTCTCAGAAACAAAAATCAGGTAAAAAAAAAATCTGGTAACTCTTTGTTTTTATATTCATCAGGTCCCAATCAGCCCAAATAGCAAAGAGAAATTAAAAATGCGTGCCATGAAAGAGTACGTGTCTTAGTGATTTCATAAACATAAAGCATAAAGTCTTGTCTCAGTTTTACCAGAAAACATTTTGATGATCTCCAAGACGTTTGTGAAAATGCTCTGTGGACTGGCAAGAGAAAAGTTGAACTTTTTGGGAGGTGTGTGTCCCGTTACATCTGGTGTAAAACTAACATGGCATTTCAGAAAAGGAATGTCATACCTACAGTAAAATATGGTGGTGGTAGGGCAATGGTCTGGAGCTGTTAAGCTGCCTCGGGACCTGGAAGACTTGATATAGTAAACTGAACCATGAATTCTGCCATCTACCAAAACATCCTGAAAGAGAATGTCCAGCCATCTCTTCGTGACCTGAAGCTGAAGTTCACTTGGGTTCTGCTGCAGGACAATGATCCAAAACACACCAGCAAGTCCATCTCTAAATGACTTAAGACTTTGGAGTGGCCTATCCAAAGTCCTGACCTGAATCCAACTGAGATATTGTGGCATGACCTTAAAAAGGCGGTTCATGCTTGAAAACCTCCATCGTGACTGATTTACAACAATTCTGCAGAGATAAGTGGGCCAACATTCCTTCTCAGTGCTGAAAAAGACTCTTTCACAGTTGTTGCTGCTAAGTTGGCCCAACCAGTTATTAGATTTAGGGGCCATGTAGGTTTGGATATTGTTTTCCCCCTTAATACCGTCATTCAGAAATTGAATATTGTGTTTACTTGTGTTGTCTTTGTCTAATATTTAAATATTTTTGATGATTTGAAACATTTTTGTGTGACAAACATACAAAAAATAGGAAATCAGGAAGGGGTCAGTGATAGTGGAGAGGAAGACGTTCATTTTAACAGGAAGAAACCTCAAGCAGAAGGAGGAAGTGAATGGAACGACACAATGTACAAAACACAAACTATGAGAGAATACTGTAGTGGGAGTGGAGAATAAAAGACATGCATGGGCTTCTATACAGCCTTAGTTAGGCTGTATAGAAGCCTAACTAAGGCATGGTTCAGACTCACCTAATCTAGCCCTACCTATAAGCTTTAGACGTTACCTACTTTTAGGTTTTTTGTCTCCTGATCATAGACAGATAGCTGGTTCCACAGGAGAGGAGCATGGCACGTGAAGGCTCCGCCTCCCATTCTACTTTAAGGAGCTTTTCTAAAGTTTGGTCATGAGAAGTCTTTATGTCATGGAGCCTGGTCCTTCAGGAATCAAACTTTTTTTTTAATTAAAGTGTCTCTTCATATAAGCAGACACTTTTTGTGTATTTGAAAAGGTAACATGCTTCTGCTTCACATACTTGCACTCTGTTCCCTGAGTTGTCTTTATATTTACCTCTGCCAGCCAGACACTTAGTCTGTACTAACTTCCATGTCCTTCTTTATCTGCTCAAATGATAAAATGGTTTATTTTTTAAAAAACAGGCCTGATAGATATTTATGTAATTATTATTATTTTGGCTGGAATGGAATTCAACACAATGTTCTTGTGTTTAGACTTTTTGATACTGTAAAAACATTCTCCTACATGAACACCCTTATCTGTCTTTCCGAACTTTTTGCAGTAGCAATATCATATTTTGTAGCATAGCGCAGTTTAAAGCAAGTTCAAGTTTCAGATTCTTACTGAGGGAAATTGGAGTAGTCTGGTGTACGAATTTTACCAGTTTCAGATATATTATGCTACAGTCTGCAAAGAAAGCTATGTTTGCTTCTGGTAATGTGACCTTTATAAGCTTTCCAAGGGTATTATTAGTTGTATGACAACTGTATTCATCACCTTTGTTGACTAAGAGTCTCCTTGGTTGTTCAGATCTTTATGGAAAATTCAGGTGAGGAGTGTCCGAGTTAGTGTGCCATAACATTTACGTGATGTCTACAGAGAAAATATATGTGAAAATCTATCAATCGGTGGTAGTATATCTTGTTGGAGATTAAAAATCTTATTTTGGGGCATAGCCAGCAAACTTTTCAGGCACTCTCTATCTAACTTGACTTGTGAGACACTACATACAGTTTTACATCCACACGACCACTGAAATTAAAGCTCATATAAAATGATAAATGTCAGAAGTTGCTTTATGGATGCTAAGTTGTAAAACTCAGGATTTAACCCTTAGAAAATGAATGGCTTCCTGCTTAAGTGTGCTTTGTTTTATGAAATTATTCACTTTAAACTGGAAATTTCAAATTAGTCTTTTACTTAATTGACTGTCTCTTATGTAGCATGTACTCTGCTTAAGTACTTTCTACAACATGTCTCGTTCACCCATTCACGCACTTTTTCAAAGTTCAAGCAAGTAGTTTCTAAGCAGAAAGAGACATAAGGGATTACGGAAAAACTGAGCCAGCATAGTGGTGTTTTTAATAACAACAAATTGAAATTTAGCATTTATGTTAGGAAGTAACTTGATGTGTCCACATGTGGATTTATAGGCATTCAGTACAGATAATTAATTATATAATCTAATAACTCACAATATTGCCATAAAATCAATTTTCCCTTTTTAAAAATTTTATTGTTATTTATTAATTCTTGTGGCTTGCCAGCATTTAATCCTTTACCTGCTTAAGAACAGTGGCATTATATTTTGTTATTTGTGTTTCTCTAGTTCGCTTAGATTACCTGCAGACTGGTGCTGTCTTATTATTTATTATGTACTGTGTTCTTAATCTCAGAGATATTGAAATTCTTAACCAGGGTAAAGCGTCCAGCTGTGTCGCCTCTCTCTCAGCAGCATAATGGCATACATCAACCCCGCCCCCCACTTACATGCACATCTCTCATCCTCTAGAATATAAATAAAGATATAAATAAAGCAGCTCAGTGACAATTTTAAATAGCACTCTTTCCATGCGTGCGGTGATATAGAGTACCATGTTTGTCTTCTCTATTCCTGCCTCTCCCTTTTCCTCTTCCTCATCTGAATTCTACGTATTTCTCAAGTCTCCTCATCCCTGTCCTCATACTTGTTTAGGTCAGGTGGGCAAATACAGGAAGTAAGTCTAAAAGGCAGCATCAGTGATGGTGGACAATGTAAGCATTGTCCACATATGTGGACATCACATTTTGGGTTGTCTAGACCAAAAAAATTATATTTTGCTCTACAAGGGCCTGATATCCACTTACAAGGACATGCTGCCACTGTTGTATCAAAATTTAAAACAAATGTCCTCATATGTGGATCTAATTTTTCTCAGAAACAAAAAAGTCAGGTTAAAAAAGAATCTGGTAATTCTTTGTTTTGTTTTTACATTCATCAGGTCCCAATCAGCCCAAATAGCAAAAAGAAATTAGGAGGTTAAACCACTGCAATGGTCTGAAAAGTATCTGAAATATGTATTACAAATGCACACATAAAATACTACCAATAATACAACTAGGAAAAATGCTCTTAGAAGCAAATTGTCCCTCAGCGTAGAAGTAAAAATATGAGTAGGAAAGTAGTATTTTATGTAACTGTCCTATTCTAGCCATTTTATAATATTATATTTTATTGTTGAACCTATGTGAGTTGGAGTTAAATTAATTAGATAAGCCCTCATGTTACTTACACAGTGTTTTATATGCAAAAGGTTACTCAGCACACAAATTAAAGGGGGCATGCAGGCCTGCTGAACTGCAATACAACATTAGCATAAAGCTGAAATAATTTTGCTTGTAGATGAGTAAATGCATTTATTGCTTTTTGCCAGAAATAAACCAGTCTGAAAGGGGATGTTATGTATTAGTGCGATTTCTATTTACAAGTAACATTAGTTAACACTATTACATTACAAGTACATCTTTGTAGACAGTGCTATGACACTTCTCTCAGCAGTGGTTAAAAAGGGCGAATGCAAATATTTTCAATGTAAATCAAAAAAAAGTACAGTAAAAAAAAAAAATTAAGTGACTTACCAAGGAAAAATTGGTTGTTTGGTTTTAGACCCCATCTTCGTAAATATTATCTGTTAATGAGTTTTGGAAAACTCCAAGAAAAACAAGCGTTAAGATTGCTGACTCGTGACGTCCGACTGCGGTTTGTTACTCAGTAACTATGGTAACAGCGGAAGCCCCTTGAATGGTCATCCAAAAGAATAAAATAAAATAAAAAGGCAGAGAAAAACTATAGTTAATTTGCTAAAACTGCAAATTTTCATATGAAAGGAACACAGGTTAAAACAACTTTTGCTTTCATTATGTTTCCACTGTGTCACATTTAAGGTGTACAGCAAACAAGTAGCGACGAGTACTTGTTTATTTTACCGCCAAATCCAAATACCAAACCTATGTGTTTGCAGTGAGCGAGTTGCGGTGTTCAAAGGTAGGAGATCACAACTTTGTTCCACAGTAGCAGCACAAGCACACTTGAATCACATTCTGGACAACAGCTTTATGGCCAATGTCTGCTTTCTGAACGACAGAAATAATAACTGAATAACCTAAATGTTTTACTACAGAGCCAAAACTGTCATTAACACTGTGTACATTTAAAGTCAAGATTAACCTTGAGCACAGGGTGCATTTTCCGACACTCCGCAAATGCATCTCATCACCGGCGCAAGTCGTGGATGTGATGACTGATTTCAGAAGCTTTCTGGTCGATTAGATGGACTCGCTCTACCCACAGAGGTGATGCGTTTTCAAATGTGCTACTGCAACTACAAAGTCAATCATATCTTCAGATACAACACTCCAGTAGAGATAAGTTGCCTATAATCCTTCTGTGTTTCCCAGGATACGTTTGTACTTCACTCTTAAAATGTACTTTCCATATTTTACTGCTAAAGTGAGAAATTGTTCAGATTGTATAGAAATTAATGACAAAACCTGTTGTTTAGAAACATGGCTGTTGCTGTCGACTGCATTAAATCACATGTTGCTCCCTTCAGGCCTCATGAATTAGCTAATTAGCTCCAGTTTAGGTCCCCGGACTCTCCTGCTGTTTAAACATCAGGGAAAAGACTGCTGGGACAGAGAGACTTCTGTTTCCCCTCTTTGAGCTCTGATGATCCCTATTTATAGAAACAAACTAAGTTAGTAAGCTGTTCCAATGCAGTCAGTGAACTGTCTAATGCACAGTTTCAGTTTTCTTTGCCAGCAACACAGTCCGCTTGAATGCAGCCATGTGACAGTGACATCAGAATCCTGCCTTCAGTTCCTGAACACTATGTTAAAATGTACACAGGAGCATACATGGCCCCTTTGCTGATGGAGCAGCACCTGGTGTGCTCATACTAAATTAAATTTGGTGCTGAAAGCAAGTACTTCTCCATAGACCTTTTGACTGGAGCTATGTACCATCAGCTGATGGAAAAGGCAACCACTAAACTGGAACAAATTCTTAGCATTTAAAAACTGTGCTGGAATTTAAATGTCAGCAAGTATAGCGTTCAGTAAGACCAGTGTTGGAGCTGATACAGACTGTGAATGGGTTGTTTGTCACTTTAGCTGCCCTGAGGCTCTTCCTCCTGGCTATAGGTTTGTGGAGGTGTCGCAAGACTGCCCTGAGGTGAAGACACGATGCATCAGCAGCAACACTGATCAGTAAGTGGTTGGTCATAAACATCTTATGCCTAGAGTTATAGCTTTAGGTAAAGTTTCACTTTTGTGACTCTGCTCCACCCAGAAGGTGTCTTAAAAGCTTTTTCTGCATACGTCAGTCAGATTGGGTGGCATTCAGTGGACTGCAAAGGTCAAGTGTCAGGTCAGAGTGTCTTCTTCCTTCGTGCTTATGACCTGAGTTTTCTGTTGCATACAACAAAACTGTCACCCTTACTGATTTTTAGGATAGTTGTTGACCTTTGAACTTTCCAGTTTGTGTGTGGCATCACTGTGACACTGACAGCTTTGACCTGCTGTTGGCATTTACCTAAAATGTGTTTTTTACTTTTGTCTGTAAGTGCAACCAAGCTAACTGTAGTTGGCATCAGAATATTTTCCATGTTCCTATCTCAGACTTGAAGCACTACCTGTCTGTCTCAAGGGCAGGAAAATTCAGTCGTCTCCGCCTTTTCAGGCCACCTTTTACTTCTTTGAAAGTTGTATATCTTATTTAGTTTCTAGTGCTGCTTTTAGGGGCTGCAAAGTCACTGAATACTGATTTCTTTCTTTCTTTCTTTCTTAACTGGGAACATATTTTCTTGTTTAATCTTTTGCCGGCATTGAGGAAATTCCTGAAAACATATGCACTCTAAATTTTACATGCTGCACCTTTATTCTCCAGAAGAATTTCCTTCCCATGCACCCGAACTTATCAAGTTGTTTGACAATGACCAATTGCACTCGCGTGAGTGGACATTGTCTGCAAAGAGCTCTCTAAATGGTTGGACGGAGATGGCCTGACTTTAGAAAGTTCAGCCCCATTTGAAAAAAAAAACCCGTCTTGGAGTAAACACTGGGATGTGGACTAGCGTGTCTACAGTATTTACACATTCAATCTTTAAGATACTGTGTGTGCTGTGATCTGTGAAGGAGTCATTTGTTATTACATTATTGAAACAAATCCTACTTTCATAAATTTATCTGTAAACAAATCCAATACAATGGTGAAGTAATAATTCAGATGAATTGTTTAATTTTCTTTATTTTTTGGGAGGAGGGGGGTTATCTTGGCCAGATATGTCAAAAGTAAAAAGAACTCATTTTATTATTTGTTCGATTGCATGCATTTGTATTTATTTATTTATTTATTGCACAAATGCACAATAAAATCAATTTTAAAAAAACAACAGGACAACATTAACTTTCCTCCAGAGAGTTTCTATCTTTCATCAACGGGAACCGGAAAAGTACAATTGAGGGAAACTATTACAATAAATAGGAAATGTTTTTGTTTACTGTGAAATCAGAGGGGTTGCCAGCATGCTGGCTTTCCAGTTATAAAGTCTTTGCTGCCAATTTTAACAATGTTTTAGAGCCTTTAGGATGTTGAGCAACTGTACAAAACAATACACCAAAGAGGATGTGCAAACCTCCCAACACGCTATTTGTAAGGAGTACAATACATCTGTTGCACGATAGGTCATCGCTCATCTTCAGGGTACTGTGGTCAAGGTCCTGTCAGCCTTTGAGGGAGTGAATTTCTCTGAACTTTACTCACATTTTGTCATATAACCACCTCCACATCTAAAGTAATGCTTTAAAGCAGTGGTTACAGCTTTTTAATGGAAAAAAACACTGACCATGCTATTTTTCTATATAAATATTTTTGCATTCATTTTTATATTGTTTTTAATGACACCTGTTTCCAGTTAGGCTGTATCTAAGGGAATACATAATTCAGGGTGCAACTGACAGTTAGTTTCAGCATGGATAAACACTGGAATTCACTGTCCATAAGTTGCTAATAAATTCATAAATTCAGTCAATAAATTGTAATAGGACAATTATTCATCACAGTCCCAAATCGCAGAGAGGCATTAGCAAATTGCTGATCAACAGGCTGAAATAATAAATGTCCTTATATTAATCAAGTTGTTCATTTTGCCTGGTATTAAATAATTTCTTATCGCCCCTACAAAACGACTATCATTTTCCGCTGCCTTTCCAAGCCATCCTGCAGTCCCGCAACTTTTACTGAGTGAAACAGATTGTGGGCTGGATTTGTCAGACTATGCCTAAAGCACAATGCACACATTGTTGCATAACTTTCCTCTGAAGCCCAGAGACTGAGCCGGGTCAACTCAGTATAAGTTTAAACCAGGTGAAAACTCACTGATTATTTTTCAGCCATTGTGATGTAATGTGAGAGAAGCGCCATCTTGAATTCTTAAATTAACGCTCTGCCCTGGAACAAAGAGTCACTGGCTCCAGTTAACAAAACACATTAAGCTGAATGGTGGGAAATTAGCCACACCTAGGCAGACAAAGAAATACTGTGGTCAGTCCATCACTTAAACTCAGTTGAGTAAATAAACTATCGTAAAATACCATGAGAACACACATTCATACAGTGAGAAAGGAAGATTGTCTCTTAGGGTGCACTACCTAGTAAAGTAAAAGTACTTTCATTACATTTTTTAAATTACATTAAAAAAATGTAAAACTGCATTAATTTGTCACTTTTTAAGGTGGAGCTAGTCCTGTGGTTTTTAACCTAGAAGTGTGGCGCTCTTCAGAGACTCAAAAACTACTCACTTAATCAATAGACTATTGATGTTTGATGTAGGAAGGTCTGTTTCACAAAGTTGGAATTGTGTTGTGAACATGAAATCTCACGAGAAGTTTAAATGAAACTGAGTCTTTGGTGGAATTGCTAAAGCTGTAAACTCACCAGTACAAACATTTAGGAACTACTAGGTCCATGTCGAACAGTATTTCTGTCTGAAAAATAGTCCAGTCAGAGTATTAAGTTGCAGAAAGCACCTAAAATACTTCAAAATTGTGTGCTTTCCATCACTGCTGTACAGGACATTGTCGTTGATCTCTGTGTTGCTTCTACAGCAGTTATTGGATTTCTCTGATTACCTAACATTTATTTTTTCTGATATAACGCCGTTTCAGTCACTGTGAGTCCGTACAAAGAGAACAAGGAATGGATGAAATAAATTTAGTGTTCAGTCCTCTTCCCATAGTACTTTATGGCTCTGTTTGCATTAATCACCTCCAGTGAAATTTTCCCAGCACTCCTCACAAGACCCCATGCCCACAACTATGCCTGTATATCACGGCTCGAGCCTTACAAAGGCTGTCTCTGCCTCGCTAGTATCGTGACTTAATGTTTGGTACCAGGCTCCACTATGGTGCGGCCCTATGTCAGCTTATGTCAAGCAGTATTTACAGAAGGAGTTAATGGTGTTTCTGTTGTGTAGATTTAAGGAGGGAGGTGCAGAATACAGATGATAAGATGTGCCTGGTGGATGGTGTGGTTGGTTTTTACTTTTTGAATCTACAGAAAGTACATCGTTTCTGTCAAGTAAAACTATACCGCACTTCTAGTTTTTTAATAATTAAGAAAAACTGCCTTCATTTTGTTTTATTACCATGCAGCTTTAACATTGCTGTTAACTAAACGGTTAACCATCTAACCATCTACAAGCTCAAGTTATCTTTTTTTTTTTTAGGATTATGTTTAAAAGGTGATATAGACCGTGCTGCTGTAGTGTTTAACAAGTCCCTGATGGTTCTCACAGCGTAACAATGTTGCGTTTTTAAACAAACTGCAACAGTTTTGTTTACAGTTATTATAACAGAGTTTATCATTTTAGATTTGACATTTTACTCCATTCCAAATGAGAGTCTGGGGGATATTACTCCATCTTCTGAGAGGAAAACTGAAGATGAATAAAAACAAGGAAAGCAAATAAGATTCCTTTAAAATTCTTTCCAAACTCAAAATCAAACTTTCTCAAATGTTGCATGAAGCATATTAAACCTAAAGGCTTTAGACCAGGGGTCCCCAATCCCAGTCCACGAGGGCCGGTGTCCCTGCAAGTTTTAGATGTATTTTTGATCCATCACAGCTGATTTAAATGGATAAATTACCTTCTCAACATGTCTTGAAGTTCTCCAGAGGCCTGCTAATGAACTAATCATGTGATTCAGGTGTGTTGATCCAGGGTGAGATCTAAAACCTGCAGGGACACCGGCCCTCGTGGACTGGGATTGGGGACCCCTGCTTTAGACCTTCAAGTAATCTAAAACATTTAGATTACTTGAACAGTTAAATTGTGCTTTTACTCATGCTAGCATGACTAGTTTAGAGACTTCAGTATATGTTAGACTGAAATATCCCAGCAATTTAATGAAGTTTACATTCGTGGCACTCACAGCATAAAGTGTAATAGCTTTGGTAATCTCCCCCAGTTTTCCCAGTTTTATTCAATACAATATACTGACAACTACTGGTCCTCTGATTTCACATCAAGCTCAGTCATCAAGTCACATTTCCATTTTCTTTTTCCAATGTGTAATATCTGCAACATAACCAATGGCATTTACGTCAGCCTAATTCATCCATCCACCCATTGTCTTAGCTGCTTATCAAGTTCAGGGTTGCAGATGCAATAATTAGCACATAAAACCATACAAGGCTACCATACTGAACTAACAGGGAACACAGTAAACGTCAGCATGTTAGCACAAGTTATGAGGATGTTAGCGTGCTGATGTTGGCATTTAGGACAGTCTTAGTTTTCCATTTACAACTGTCTTAGTTCAGACACACCTCTTTGTCCCTGTTTACACGTGAAGATATAACCTGCAGCTACTTTTGTGAAGCTGTGAGGGTGTTGGCTGTATTATTCGTACAGTGCTGCTGATGAATACACTGAAAATACATTTCAGTCTAAAGACTTGAATCATTGTTTGCATACCGCCTGTGTTATCTGACACCTTCTTTATCAGGTAAGATATGTTTACAATTGGCCTGTGAACAAATATCAGACAGGATTTACTCTTCAGCGGTGCCCATACTTGCAATAGAACCACACTTAATAACAACTTTCTGTTCACAATGTGAGACTAAACAGGGGCCAATGAGTGACTGACTCTAAACTGACTGACTCATTATAATTGTTGGGCGTGTGAGACTGGTGACCTGAAGTTGTTCCCAGGAAGCAATGTGAAGCGAAGTCCCGTTTCACCATGTAATCACGGACCAAGCTGACTCTGCAGAGTGACAGTTACGTTCATAGAAGACTTTCTTTTCCAAAGTCATGAATGGCCATTTGTTTAAAAATAATAGGGCTTGCTGTTCAACCACATTTGAACTTTAGCCATGTCTTCAAAGTACAAACCAAAAGCTATTGGTGTAGCCCTGTGGATGGGGGGGGGGGGGGGGGGGGGGGGGGCTCAAAAATGTGTCAGAATACAGTGAATGATCTATGTGGACAACAGACACTAGTTTGAAGAACTTGTGTGAAATTATTTACCCTACGGATAAGAGGCTTCTTGTTGGGGTATGTATAAATAGTTTCCTTTATCTCACCATAAGCCCCATTATTTGTGTAAAACAGTTTTTTGTCAGCTTTCAAAGTTGGATGTCTTCTGCCTCCAACAAGTCCAGCAAGAAAAAAAGACAAAAAAAAAAAAAAGACATCAGTGTCGCTCTGCTGACCGAACATAAAAAGAGACCATTACAAAGGTTGAACTGTTTTACCCCGCTTCACCCTCCCACCCTTTCTTTTGGCAGAAACAATGTTGCGGCATTACTTGTTATCCTTCCCCCCTGATGATTTTCTTTAGCATTTTTTACTCTGCTTGTTTGAACAGATGCTGCCCCCTCCTGTAGCCCCCATCCTCTGGGATTGCCATAAGGCTCAGCACAATGAGGTAACACTCAATTTCATTAATGGTGAGAGTCCGGTCCAGTAAGTTCCTTCCAGTAACAAACATCAAACAATGTATATCACTTCCTAAGAAAAACCTGTGCTCTTTTGTCCTGTTTTATTTATGAATGGATTATGAAAGAGGCCGCTGCATGACCTTGCTCACCTTACAGGCTGGCCATTACTGCATAGACAGCCTTTTATAGCAGGGTGAATCCTAACCTGTTGGCCACCGACCAAACATCAAATAACATCTAGTCAATAACAAACAGATTACTCAAGAGATTGGATCTCTTTCACAGGGGTCATTCAGATTTCACATTTATTGCAGAGAAGAGCTGCAACCACTGGGATAAATTTGTGAATGGGTGATTGAGCTGGGAAGCAGAGTCAGATTTAGCCAGGTTTTTCTTTTTAATATGTAAACTGGTGTCTGCACTGGTATCTCCTTTACAGCTGGTGTTGCCTGTAAATAAGGGTGATGGTGGCTCACACTGGCCAGTCCTGTTTCAGCCTCATGCTGTTTTCATACTAAAGAAATGTCATCTCTGACCTTTTCTGATTAAAAACATCATCACATTTCATACAGACTCTGCTAGCACAAGGTCCATTTTGAGAAGAACATTGTAAAATACCAAGAGACAAACATTAGAAAAACTACAGAAAGCTTCAGGAAAAAGTTGAGAAGAATCTTATTTTCACGAATTTCATCTGGTCATAACACATGGCTGAAACTTTAACATATTTAAAGTGAGATTAGTTAACCCTTTGCTGGCATTGTTTTGCAACAAGTGCTACCTGTTTATCTCTGTCCCTACTTCCAGGACTAATTCATACATACATACAGAATCAACATTCACATGAACAGATGTCATGTGAATACATGTACAGCAGTAGAAAAGGGTTTTAAAGCACTGACCCAAATTATTCAAGTGCAGCTGCAAAGTTCATGGCCCTGGAAAATGATCAGTGTCCCCAAAAATGTCATCATATTTTGAATGTTTAAAAATAGTAATTGGTGCAAAGCCCCACATACTTAAAAACAATGACATGACCTTGTGTAAAACCAACTAAAAATTTCTTCTGTAAAATACCAGTACATGTAGTGTGCCTTTACTGGAAGCAACTCACTGAGAAAATAGGCCTTCGGGGCCTTTTGATGAAAAGTTGCTCTATTACCCTGTTTGTAGAACTGCACACACGTAAGCATAAGTTTAATGTCATGGTCACCTTACATTCTTGTTCAGAGAAAAAGGGTGTGACAATAAACTTCACATGTAAGAGGCTGATCACAGAGTGTAAACAGTACTACATTAGGTAAATAGCAAGAGAACATGCCAGGACAGCTTCTCATGATGGGTGGTTATCAAGCGTCGTTTACAGCTTAACTGTTAGAACAAGCATGAAGTGGGCCTGCACATTTATAAAACGGGCAATAATCTATTATGCATCAAGAAGGAGGTATGAAGAAATATCTCTTTAATTTTTTACTTCCACACAGCTATTTTTTCAAACATTTAATTACTTTTAATTAGTTAAACTACACAAATAAACTTAAAAACAAGGAACTTCAGGGAACACATTTTTAAATCTTTTTTTTTAAACTTGCATGATCCTGGTGTTGTTATGTTTAATGAAACATGTCTACAAACAAAAAAAAAACAAACAAAACTGATGTGTTTCCTCGGGAAGTTAAAACTGACAATGGCTTGCATGCCAGTCATTTTAATTGTTCGTTTTCAAGTCTATATATATAGATATATATCTTACAAGAAGCACCTCAGACAAAAACAATATGAATCCAGGAAGCTCCTACTCAAATAATTTCCCAACTACACAAATACACTGATCTATTTAGATGCCCCAGTGTGTGTGAAATCAAGGCTTTACAGCTCTTGCACATCTGCATGTAACTAAACCAAACAGAGCTCATTGTTTTGTTTTAAAAACAGCTGTACTTTCCTGTACATGCTCTATAAAGGTCATTCATACGTGCTTTTTGTGTAGTTAAAGTAAAAACATAAATTTTGTCAACATGATCTGTTTTTGCTTGTATACAAGACCTAAAATATTACACTTTTGCCGGTATTTAATCGTCCTTTGCCTCACGATAACTTTGCAATACAAGCAATAAATCTTCCACATTCTTCTTGTTCTCCACAGCATCATGCGTGGGTTCAGCCGTGTCCTCACAAGCCGCTGAGAATCCACTTTCCTCCCAGCGGAGAGCGTCACATCGTCCGGTTCCCCCTTTATAGAAGCCCCGCCCAGAAATCAGTCGATGAATTCAACATCGTACTCACCAGCGTCTGACCAATCAGCGCCTGAAGGGGGTGGTCTCGAGACGGTGGTCCGGGAGGACGATAACCAATGAAAACGTCTGCTGGTCGGACAAAGGGCTCGCGTCAACAATCGTTGGTTGCTTGAATGGGACATTATTCATGTCCACGCGGTTCGTATTTAAGGAGGTAAGATGAGGCGAGATAGCGGTTTCCGTATAAAAAGTAACGGGTCCCGGCTGTCTGCACAGTTGATGTGATGTGCAGAGAAGCGAGCTGAAGGTGTTTCCTTCCCAAAGTCACTTTTCCCCAAAACGGTTACCGCCAGTATGTGCGGTGCAGCTCGGTCCCAGTAAGCGTGTTAAAAAGTCACCGGGTGTCACACTACCGGCGGCATGTGGATGTGCACGCTGCTGCCAAATCATTCATAACCCTGGTAGCACTGGGTGTACTACTGCCAGCTCGTGTTTCACTGTGACTTAAAATATAATCACAGTTGTTAAGCATTAACTCAAAGAGAAGCTGTCTGGGGTCATCTGGCTACAACAAAAGCAAACAAAGTGTGCGCAAAGACGCACAAAAAAATCGATATATAGAGAAATATAAAAACATAAAAAAGAAAGACAAAATAGACTGTTTTTGGTGTGTAGATGCATTATATATGTGTTTTGCTGTGTTTTTATGTGACTTCGGTCTTGTAAGAAAAACATCATCACTGCCGTTTCTTTCTCTTTGCACACGCCCACCGCCCCTGCAGCCTACCCAAACGACGCTGTTCGCCTCTCGCCTGACCGGGTACATTAATACGTAGAGGAAGGGGAGGAGGAGGTCAGCTCCTTTTCTGCGTCCCGGTGTACCGAGAGCTGCCGTTTCATTTCATCACCGCCTCCGAGCAGCTCCGTCTTCTCTCTCTCTAGGTACCAGATTTTAGTAGTATCTGGTATTTTAATGAAGAAGTGCCAACATTTTTGATACACATTTCCTCCTCCACCTCGCCGCTGCCTGACTGTGGAGCTCACGCCGGAGCCGTTAAGAGAGAAGTTTAAACCCTAGCTGCTGCTCAGGAGACTGCGGTTACACCGTCCCACACCTCCCCTTCGCCGTCTCTAGTTGAAGATTTTTGGAGAATACCGTCCAAAAGTTTTTGGTTTCTTTTTTTCTGTGTGCCAAGAGGACAGCAAAAGACGCCCGGCAGCATGACTCGGAGATCCTGTGCCATTTACGCCACCGGCTTCATCTGCGCTCATCTCCTGATAGTGGGAATCGCCCTGGTCGTGGCTCAAGTCTTCCAAACCATGATCCACAGCCGCTTAAAAAAGGTGAGTTGGATCTCTTAAAAAAAGAAGATTTCTTTACGTTTTCCCTTCATTTGCCACTCTTTACATATGTCACACACGAGGGGTTCAAACGTTCATAGCGTTTCGTCTGCAATAGCCAATCATGCACCTACACCTACAGCATCTCACCTGTGATGGCACATCCAGGGTCACACGACCGAGTAAATTGTATAGATTGAACTGTTCACGTTATTATGGGCTGTTTTTGCTGCATTCTGCCCCTCCAGCGATGCGGGATGAACCCAGAGCCTGCCCACCTTCACGAATCCGCAGGATCCGAGGCTTATACATTGTTTAAGTCGCCTTAAAATGCTCTGTGATTTCGAGGGTTTTGTTTTTTTACAAGCTTCAATTAAGACAGGCCATTTAACGTGTTTCGGTTTGTTTTAATGTTTTCCACAAAGACCGCTGTAGGGTAGAAATCCCCTGTAACTCCCACAGTGAGGGGGGAATATGATGAGGTGAGCTTGTCATGACCTTATCCCATTTCATAGTGATTCCTCTTATTTGTAGGCTACCTTAAACAGTTTTGTTTTGTTTTTTTTGCATCTGCCCCCGCTGGATTCAGTTTGCTTATATTAGATGGGGCTGATTTTTAGGGTGAAATGCGAGAAATGTATAATCTATCATCAGTATATCATTTCATAACCTTTCCAGTACCAGGCAATGACCTGATGGCACATTTCTGTTCATACAGGCACCATGCACTGTCTTTTTCAGGTGTTAGGGTTCTGAGAGGGATCATCGGTGGTAGTAGTAGTAGTAGTAGAAATCTAGTTTGGGGGGTGGTCTGCAGGTCTGGAGGGATATGGGGGGAAGGGAGTTGAGTGAGCGGGCAGGTGGAGACTGAGAGTGGTGGATCTATATCTCTCTCTGCATGGTGTAGAAGTCGTCGTTCTTTCTGAAAATCAAGCATCCAACTTTTATAAATCAGGCAAATCTGCAACTATTTGATTGATAAATCCTCACGTCTTGCCAAAGATAATTGGCTCTTTGGTGAAGTAGGTCCTAAAAATACAGCTGCACGCAGTCCAATCCTGTACATTTCTTAAATTGCAGCGCTGCTTTATTTTGTGTCTTTGCTGTGAGCACAATTTTCTTGTGCAATTTTATCTGAGTAAAAATTACTCAACATAAATGCTTAATTTTAGTGGGTTTCAGTTTTGTGTAGTGATTTTACAAAATAACATTCACTTGAAAAATAAGTCAGGCTAAACATTTGTGTTTTACTGTATTTGGATTCAAATTTAGACAGAAACAGCTTTTGCTTCAAAAACCTGCTTTCACCATTGGACTTTTGCAGTTAAGTGTCTGCATGCTTGCGGACTGGTGGGACATTAGGGGTGGGTCAGCCTGAACCATGGATGTCTGCTTTTTATTGTAGTTTAGGACATGGTTGGGGTGATGGAGCGGGGGTGCTGCCAGTTGACACCCTCTCTCAGATAAACCTGCTGCTCTCTGCCCTTTAAAATGCCTCACATTCCTCTTACTGACACAAATTGTGTTGAATGCCCTCTTCAAATCATTATCAGTACTTTAAAACCTCTCTGCCTTTTCTTTCCTGCTTCAAAAAAATTGCATCTTCATGTTAAGGAGGAAAAGGCTAAAATCAGCTCAGCAGAAAGGTTTAACATTCTATTTGTTTCAAGTTGGTGGCTCAATAACTGCTGCCTCACTGACATGGTTTGCCCCTCCTGGGGTTAAATTTAGGTCGGGGTCGCATTTTTTCTCTCATTCGCAGTCACGGCACCATCCCAGGGGACCCAAATTAAGAGAGTTAGTCAAAGTTCATCAACAGGGGACCTAATTCTGATGTGGCTGGCGATTACATGAAATGACAGCATAGCTAATCCTCTTTCACCACAGTCTTCCCGTTGAGTTAGGCTGGCTTGTACGTGTTGAACCAACTCCAAACAAATCTATCTAATCTGACTTTAAATGCGTCTCTTTGTAATAAGAAGCAGCCGATGTGTTTGGGGCAAGTCTGCGTTACCTCCAGGCACAAACTCTTGAGTTTGTGTTAAGCCGGGTGTGGAGGAAGAGGCATAAAAGTCATGTGAGGAATTTGACAGACGTCTTGCCCTCTGGGGTATGATTTTTGTTAAGGAGCAATCTCTCCTAATTCCTTGCTGTTGTTCCAGGCTTGGCCTAGCCCAAGTCGTTCAGCTCAGATGACGAAACTGAAAAGAAGAGAACACCCACTCACGCCACTCCTCAGCTGTGTTTTCACTGTAGTATAAAAGCCTCCAAGACCAAGGTCATGTTGGTAAAACTCAAAATGTGGCACAGTTTAAATGTAAAAGCTTCAACACTGTGGAAGCACAAAGAGAAATTTACAAAAGCTTTTATTTTTACAATGCTTACAGTGTTTGTTTTTCTTCTTTTGCTGATCAAAGCAGGAGCTTGTGACGCCACACCTTAGTTGTACCTGAAGTTGCTTGCCAAAGGTCCAATTCATTTCAATTTTTCCACCAGCGAATAAAAGCAGCGTGTCTGTGTGTACTGAAAAACCTCCCTGCTTTGTCCATTGGCTATTTTTTTCAAAGTTTTTCTGAGAGATAAATAATGTTAATACAACTTTGATGAAGGACTTTCCAAAGACCTTTGTTCAAGGTTTGGCAAACACAGGGATCCATGCAGGCTGACGTCACAGACGGTCTCACAGAAAAAGCCCGACGTTGACTCAAACCTGTTTCGAAAGTGAGACGCTTTCTTTTAAAAGGGAACAAATTGGGTCATTTTTGCTTGCTGTTTAGCGCACGGACACATCTTATGATGGTAGCACTCTTTCTCACTTCATGCAGTTTTATTTGAGCTCTTAATTAAGAAACAGGATCTTCAAAACTCAAGAGAGTCTCACTTAAGTACCTCAAGTTCTGTTCTTCCTCATACTGGATAGTCATCTGCCTGGGATGTCAGACTGAAAGTAATTATTCACCATTCACAATTTTAGTCTCTGAATAATTTACTTTGCAGTATTTTTCACAGAATAAATACTAATTGGCAAAGAAACTAATTGCTGGTTGTAGTCAGGCTTGAACAGAAGACAAAAAGGGTCAAATCTTTAATCTCATCAACACCAAATCAGCTAAATTAGTCTTTTTCACTCAGTTGTAGTTTGCTTTAATCTTATGTTCCCCTCTTTAATCAGTTGTCCCACTTGATCAAAGTAGATATTTTAGCTGACCCCTGTGATAATCTGATATGTGGTTTTCTTAAGCAGGAAAAAAGGAACTGATGTAACAAAGCTCGGAAAACAATAGCTTTAAGTAAAACAAGATGTTAACCCAAACAGGAAGTGCAGCCACACCTTAAGCTATAGTTTCACAACAGTAAGTGCCCGTGAGAAGCCACAGAGGACAATGTATAGGATCTCTAAAGAGCACCGCTCAGCCGACAAATCATTTGAGGAATGAAAGACACAGACGGAAGTGGGTCATTTCTCCACACTAAGTTTAGAAAACTGGCAGGAATGGGAGAAAAAAAAAGGGTTTGCTTGTTTTTTCTGGTCAACAAACGGTCAACATACTGGAAGGTCTTTAATTTTCTTTTTACAGCTGGCAGTTCAAGTTAATTGTTACCGTTCCTCATGTTCAGCCATGTGGTGTCCAGGTTAATGTTACAGACAGTTTATGTACTAGAGACCTTCATTTTTGTTTAGGTTTTTTTCCATAGGAGTTTAGCCAAATAATCTGGGAAATGTCTGAAGCTGTTTTCAGCATTTTTGTGGTCATTTTGTTTTTCTGTATTTTGGCTACAAATCTTACCTGACATCCTGCATCCAGTATGATGGCTAACGCCACTAAGTGCAATGTTTTCTCATTCCAATATGCAAGTAACGTGGGCGGACTGAAAGCCCACTGTCAGATTCTTGCCTAGGCTTGCTGAAGTTGGAGCTCAGTTTTTGCTAAGACTGGCTGGCTGTGCTGATGGTTTTTCAGCTGTGAAGGACTTTCCTCTGCTTCCCTCTGGGTTTTGAGGTGTTGGCCCGGCACCAGCTCCTTGCTGAAAGGTGCCATGTGTTCTTTCAGATGGCCCTCTTTGAGACTAGAAAAGGGTTTTAAAAGCACTCCTAATATCAAATGCAGCGCAGCAACATTCTCATCACTTCATGCTTTGGGAGACATTATTCCCGTTTTTCCTGTTTTTGAATGTTTTTTTTTTCTTTTGTTGATAGGAAATTACTTTAACAGAGAAGAGCCAAGTGTTTGAGTCATGGAAGAATCCACCTCCACCTGTTTATATGGAGTATTACTTCTTTAACGTCACCAATCCAGAGGTGTTCATGGCAGGTGGGAAGGCATCTGTTAAACAGATCGGACCTTATACTTACAGGTTAGTTTGTGAAGAAATTTAAATGTGTCTGTAATATGTAATGTTGGAAAAGTGAAATATTTTAACCATGTTTGTAAAAGCCCTGTTTAAGGAAACCCATCTGAATTTATTTTGATGTGTGAAATCAAAACAAAAGAAACTTGGAATAACTGACAAATGTCCTGTCCACACCAGGGAGTACAGGCCACGGGAAAATGTAACCTTCCTGGAAAATGGCACCAAGGTTTACGCCTTGAACCCAAAGACTTTTGTCTTTGTGCCTGAGAAGTCCGTCGGAGACCCACAGGTTGACATCGTCAGGACTGTCAACATCCCGTTTGTGGTGAGCGAATGGATTTCTATGACTAGAAGCAGAAAGGTCATGTAGATTTTGGACGACATTCAAACGCATGTTCCCAAAATTTTCATTGTGGCATTTTCATTTTTTTGAACGGATAAACAGAAGGCACCAGGCCAAGGAAGATGCAACTAATGACTCAGTGATCTTTTCCACTGTGTGTGATGGGAGAACTCTCACCTTTTGCCTCCAGCCTTCTGATGGTAGCATTGTTCTCTTTGTCCGTCTTCCTTAGGCGATAATGAACGAGCTGAAGTCCTACTCCTTCTTCTTGCGAACTATTGTTTCCATGTACATGAACGGCCTGGGTATTGAACTGTTCATGACCCGCACTGTGCACGAGGTTCTGTGGGGCTTTAAAGACCCTCTTCTCACAAAAGTCCACTCCATGAAGCCTGAAGTAGATGAATATTTTGGGCTAATGTGGAAGGTAAGCTCAGCTGCCATTTAAGTTTTACTCACTTTGTTGTTTCCAGAGATTTTTTTTCTCTTGTTGTTAGGGGTTAGTCACACAAGGAAAAACAAGAGGAAGTCTGTGGTAATGTCATGTAAGAAAATTCAGAATGCTCACATGCTGATGGATGACACTTTTATTTCCTGTTTATAGAATATTGTTTGCAACTTAGCGACGCCAGAACCACGTGATCCTGAGTGTAGCATTTAGAGTGACTTAAAGACAATTACTAATTTGTTAGTCAGTTTTTTGTTTTTTTGGTAAAAGAAAATTTATGTATTTGGCCTTTTTTGAGATCTGATCAGTTTGTTGTTCAAAATATTGAATTAAACTGAAGTTTAATCTTCACTTGGGTACTTGTGGTTGCACTAACAAATACAAAGCTGAATTAAATTTTTTTTTTGCTGATGTTCTTATAGCAGCAGAATATCTGTTTACCATCCCGCACAGTTTTCTATCACAGCAACTGACAGCAGTTTTATTGTCTGTCCAACAGAAAAACGGCACCCATGAAGGAGAGTTTGTGTTCCACACCGGTGAGCAGAATTACTTGGATTATGGGAAGATCGACACGTGGAATGGCCTGAGGTAAAAACTCATACAGGGCACTTTCAATTGTCTTTATATAAACTGTTTTATTTTCATTGTTTCTTGAATGGTAGGAAACACTTTCTAGCCAGCAAATGGCTTCCTCTTCCTTCCACGCACCTTACTAGCATTTAATACGTTATGCAATGTTCATCCGAAAGTCCAGAGGGGATAGTCTTTGCTCCCTGGCTTTAGGGGGAGAGGGGTTGCAAAATGGATATTTGGATATCCACATCAACCTTGCACTTTGAATGTGTGTTTAGAGTACTGTGTGTGCTGAAAAAAAGTACTCACTTTGATGAAGCAATACAGAAATACTCGGTTTCTGACACAAAAACGGCCAAACTATACTGAAATTCCTTGTTCGTACAAAAATGGCTGCTGTTGTGGTGACTCTGTAGCACAGTGGTGGTATGGGTGTAATCGCAGTCAGCAGTTTGATTTTTCAGCTCGAGAGACCTTGATAATTCCCTGCTTTCTATTCACTTGTCGTATAATACCGGAAATGTGAGTAAGGCCAAATGCCAAAAACATAATGTCCAAAGAATAGGAGCTGTGAGAGATATGAAATATTTATGGGTTTTTCCCCTGTTTATTTCAGCATTTAGGAAGATTGTATTGTTGTAGAAGGTGAAGGCTGAGAACGGGTTGCAAAATAATTCTGAGGGAGAACTGGGGGGGGGGGGGTTAAAGGTTAAATGAGTATAATTTCTTTTAGTATTTGCTTTTTTGTGGAACTGCAAACTAGAGCAGTACTAATACTTGTTTGTTTGGGGGGGGGGGGGTTTAGTACAAATTAATATCTGGTTCTTCTTGATCAACAGGGAAATGTCGTGGTGGTCATCCAATCAGAGCAACATGATCAACGGCACCGATGGCGCAGTTTTCCACCCGCTGATAAACAGGAACGAGTTGCTCTACATCTTCGCTGCTGATCTCTGCAGGTGTGCATGCTTATGTGGCTTTAAATTTGTTTACAGGCAAAGCACCCGGTGGGGTGAGAACAAGAACTTCAACTGAGGTTAATGAAAGGAAATGCCAACTGAGTCGCACAGTGTGTGCTTACAAACACACTGATAGGGACAACTTCTGAGAAGGCATCCAGTGGAAACACAGGTGGAAAGAGTTAGGCCCGGACATGCCAAGATAGAACAGGAAATGAGCGTTGTCATTCTTTATTCTGTTTAGAAGATTTGTAAATATAAAGAGAACTATTTCCTTCTTGAATGGCACTTGAGGTCTTTATTAAACCCATCCTGAGGTCCTTAAGTGATGAGCGCTTTCTTTCTCTCCTCAGGTCTATTCATTTAGCCTACGTGGAAGACGTGGAGGTGAAAGGGATTCAAGCGTACCGCTTTGCACCCCCTAATGACGTCCTCATGAGCCCCAAAAACAACCCCGCTAACGCGGGCTTCTGTGTGCCAGCTGGTGACTGTCTCGGCACCGGGGTGCTTAAAGTCAGCGTTTGTCGAGAAGGTAGGAGCACCGAGCCATCCCACCGTCAGCCTCTCCCTTGCCCCAATTACCCAATTCCCCCACACACTGGCCCCATGACACATTTTTGTTTTTCTCCTCATTTCCCCCACCCCTCAAAAAAAAAGGTCCTTTCAGTCAGCAACCCTGTGCCCTGGCTGCTATCTGACATTCCCACTGTTTGAGCAGGCCAGATTTTACTCAGTGGTTCAATAATTAACTGTGCTGACTGAGGGTGGGGGGGTTATTGAACTATTTTATGGTGGTTATTAAGGGGAGTACGGTTGTTCTGATAACATGATCTTAACTGGGCTTTAAGGAAAGATGCTATACCGTAACCTCTAAACTTTCCTGTTTGTTCATTTGATTAATTACTTTTATAGTTTTATTACATTTGAGTGAAAAAAAAACCACACTGTAAGAGTCTTAAATAGGAAATGTTTTATGGTTTTATATTAGGCTCTTCTGATTAAACTCAGCCATAATCGAACACGATTGGCTGTTGGCATCGCTTCCTGCAATTCAAATGTAAAGGAAACTCTGGTGTGGTGTGACGCTTCAGCCAATCAACATCAAGGCCTGCCGTGATATACAAAGTGGTGTCATCCTGAAACTGTCTGAGTGCTGTAACCACAAGAAAAAAAACATTATTCACTGTAGCAGTGCTGTGACAGTTACAACCTGCACCCACCTTTTTTTTTTTTCTTTTTTTTCCCTTTTTTTTTAAACTTGTGTGGGTTTTAGAAACAGCAGCTTTCAAAGGTTAAATTAATATAGTAAAAGGAAATTTGTTTAGGCTACAATCAAATGAGATTAAATTCTCAAATCAGATCTTTAGCACAGACTGTCCACGCAGCAAGTGTTCAAGATTTGTGCATGCAGACATCACCGACCCATCTCCATAATTGGAGACTCGGCTTTCCAACGTGGCTTTTCTTCCAGCATTTCTTGTACCGACACTTTGTCTGCCAGAGGGTCCAGACTGAGACGAAAAGATGAGGATGTTGCATTTCAAACCACATCTAAATGTTTTTTTTTTTGTTTTTTATCTGATGTGGAGAAATATTTAGTCCTCAACACTTTCTAAAATCTAAATATGTTTTAAAGAAAGAAAAATCCAAGTTTCGTTTTGTTTGACTGAATGAAAACGACTATTTATACTTTACTCCTATGGCAGAGCATCCTTCATAGCACGGTGTTTCTGTTTTGCTAATGCGTCATTTTTGAATGTGTGGAGTCATTTTAAGTAAGGTCTCCTTTGCTAAAGGACTGATTACATTAGTTTTCTTGTTTGTTTTTTTTTTTTAAAGAAAAGTAGCGTTCTCAGCTAATCATTACCAACGCTCAATAAAACCTAAAACACACATTCATTAGCTATCATTTCTATTATATCGTTTACAGTCACGGGTGCATGTTTACATCACACAAAGCACTAGCTGTTATCTCAAGTTATTACTTTTATCGTTTTTCCTTGACCGTTGCTGTTTTAATCTTTAGATAGAAATATGACGCAACATGTTTATTTCTGATTTGTTTCCCTCAAGGCGCTCCCATCGTGGTGTCCTTCCCACACTTTTATCAGGCTGACCCCGCTTACATCAACGCCATCGATGGCCTTAACCCCAACAAGGAGGAGCACGAGACGTATCTTGATCTGCAGCCGGTATGTTGAACACAGTGCTGTTATCATGACTAATGAGTGTGTAATGGACTTCGATCTGTCCTTCCAAATTAGAGTGGTTGCTTTATGATTTTTTTTTTTTTTTTTTTTTTGAGCGGGGGTTAATCGCTCTATTTGTTTTTGTTCCGACTTCATTTTATTTTGTGTTCGGCTTACGTCATTATAAGTAATTTTACTGATCAGTGCTCAACACTCATGCAACATTATTTTTTGTTTTTCACTCCTATAAAAAAATAATAATGTTCAGCTATATTATTATTATAGTTTGAATTGTTATTGCTATTGTACTGATCATCCCTACCACATAAACAGGGCATCACTTTAACAGTGAGTGAGTTAAATTAAGTCTTTTACTTGAGTTTTTTTTTTTTTTTATCTTTATATTTTCATACATAAGTCACTTTTCAAATTGCACGTGATGTTAAAATAACAGATTTAGCTTTTTTTTTGTGATCTACTTTCGCATCAGAATGGCCCCACCACCTTCCTAGTTTCTGCTGACAAATGCTCAGAGCACATACTTGCGGTAGCATTGTGACTCGGTGGCTAAGAGTTTCACTTCCTGGTTAAATAAAGATTCAAATAATATACAAAGATGGAAAGACGACAACAATGAGCATTCTTCTGACAATGGGGGGAGAAGAATATCTATGTGATATCATGCGTACAGTAATCCAAACAAGGAAAAGAAAGAGTTCAAACAATAGCTAAAGTATCTCATAGTTTGGGAATTATAAACATATATTTTTCTGATACTGTCTAACTTGGCCTCTAAATTCTGTTGTTTAGTTTTTCGGGGGGTTTTCATGCTTGTTGCTGCAGTTTTTCTTAAAAGAAAAAGAGAAAATTAAACTTCTTCCCCAATTTTTGTCTTCGCTCTCCTCTTCATAGACGACAGGAGTTCCCATTCGTGCCTGTAAGAGAGCTCAGCTCAACATCATTCTGAAGAGAGTCCAAGGCTTTCCGTAAGTCAGGCTTTGTTGAACTCTGATCCACTGTTTACTGTTGCCACATACACTGTGACACCATTTCAGCCACATGTTGAGCCAGATGTCTCCCCCTGACCTCGCCGTGCTTGTCTTTCTGCCCCGCAGCAAAACGAAGAACATCACCGAGACCATTTTCCCCATCATGTTCGTCAATGAGGTGAGGATCTAATCTTTTAGCACAGCTTAACGTGTTTGACTAACCGCGAGTGAACTGCTTAGTCAGCACTGTCATCTTTCACAACTCTAGACGGCGACTATTGACGATGAGTCAGCAGCCCAGATGAGGTCACTGCTCCTCATCGTGACTCTTGTGTCCAACTTCCCCGTCCTCATCGTGGGCTTGGGCATCATCCTGCTGCTCGTGTTTCTCGTCTTGTTCTGCCGAAACCGCCAGAAGAAGGTAGGGACTGCCACATTCTGCCGTGAACTAATCTGCAGTAATGATAGAGTTACTCTGTTTTGAGGTGTGTGCTGCCCACTGACATTATCTCACAGTATAACTAAGTCTGGTAGTTAGACGTTAGTCATAAGTTGCAGTAAACACTAGTCTTAAAGGTTTTGATCATTTGGTTCTTGCATGGACAACAACTTCCTCCACCATTGACCCTGAGGAGCTGCAGGTTTAACCCACAGCTACGTGCATGTTAACTAACACATTGCATGATATCTGAGCAGCAAAGTCAGCATGAGCAGTTTTCCACAATACGAATGGATCATGTGATGCGGGTTGGGGTTTTTTTTTCCCCTTGTTGAATGTTCCCTAACAGCTGATGCATGTTTGAATTCAGGAAGCAAAAGTTGTCCAACATTTCCTTTCAGCCAGACCAGACATGAATGTGGCGTAGTAGCTGCAGTTCATTGAACGATAGTAGCCTAGAGATGATGTACAACACGTTCCCCCTGTTATCTCTAACAGTGCAGGACTGCTAGTTTGAAGCCCCAGCTCTCAGATTATTACAGTTTGCTATTCTGTGTGCAGAAGGAGGCCTGCTACATGTTACAGGAATAGCTTGAAGAAATATTTGCTTCTGTGGCTAATCTCTTAAATGAGATTGATACCACTGTGTGCGTCTCTGCGTGGCCACATATGAAACTTAATCGTGAGGACAGCTTGCCTAGCTTAGCAGAAAAAAATAGAAACAGAAATTTACCTGCTGGCACCTACTTCTCTGGCTTTTGATTACACAATATGAATAATCTGAGAGATTTGGAGATGGAGCCAGGCCAGCTGTGCACCCCTGTGCTAAGCCGAGCACTGTCTCGTCTACAAAAGCAAATATTTCCAAGAGCTGTTCCTTAGCATACGCATGTGCATCCAAGTTAGATGTCAGCACAAAGAGGATGTTGATGCTTAATTGCAATGTGAAGAAATGTTGTATTAACCATGTTCTAATTTTAATTTTCTGTAACCCCCCCTTTTTTCCTTTTCTGTTTTAGAATGAAGTAAAACGTATTGATTTTAATGAAGCTTTTCATTCTTTTGCTGTAAGTCTTCAGTTTTGCCTTTTTTCTGTTCTCCTTTTTAATTTGTTATCCACCATCTCTCATTGTTATCATTTTAATTATCATTATGGGACATTTTCTCACCTCACAGTAATTATCATTATTATTATTATTGTTATTATTATTATTAATATCCCTAATTTAAGTTAATGTTTCTGTGGTGGCTTTGTTTTTGTACAGCTGGTGCACATTTGCATTGTAGTGTAACATTTCAGAGCATTTATTCATATCTTTAATGTTAATAAGCGGACTTTTTGCCACTTCTGTTGTTTGCACTGACGACGTCTATCCTCGATTCTCCCCACGCAGACGGCGAAAGATGACACGGCCTACACTCCGGTCAGCGACAAAACGGACGAATCGTCAGAGACGCCGGCCAGCCAGCCAATGAAGAACGGTTCCTACATTGCCATGTCTCCAGTGGAGGCACAGAAGTGTTGATCGAGGATCCCCTCAGGAAGGGGGCTGAGGAAGCAGAACGGGGGATTCACGTTATAACGGGCGGGTGGGGGGGTTGCATAAACAGTGGGCTCATTTTCACTTCACTTTGGGGGTTGGGGAAAGCGGTTGGACACAAACCCCAGTAATTGTTTAGTCAACAAAGACATTGCTCCTCTCACTGAGCCTTCTTAAGACTGTCTGTCCTCCTCCACTCTACCTGCTGAGCATGGCCCTCTATGCCTGCTGCAGCACAACCAACAACCCCGCACTCTAATCCTCATTTCTGTCCTGGTTGGCCCTAAAAGATAAAGGGACTCTGGCCGGGTGGGCTCGGCCAGGACGCAGCTTTCTTTATTTCCTGTGATCTTCTGAGGGAACATGGTAGCATACATAGGTGTCACTCTAGCACTCTGATGCATGACCTTCTGAGCAAAAATTTAACGGTTAACAAGTCACGCAGAGCATACACGGGAACAACAGTGGGGGTGTTGTTACTGTTGTATTCCTTCTCTATCCTGTCAGTCAGTGTTGTCCGAGGAGAAAACTTTAAGCCAACAGATTAGAAAATCCCTGCAGAGTAAACTCTGAGCTCCTGAGCTTAGAAGACTTGACGGTTTTCCTAGCCTGGTATTTTCTTTTATACGTGGAACAGACTGAGCCAAACCATTTGCCTTTTTTCCTAAGATAATGAAATAGTACAGAGACACACAAACACACACACAGGACTTCTAGTATCAGTCAGTGAACGTGTGTGTGGACCTTATCTTACACTTCAGTGTCCTGTTTTCATGGACGACATGCAAATATTTTTTTCCCCTAACATAATCGTGATAAAGTGAAACACCGGAAATAGTTTTTTTGTAATTGCTTCCTCCTTGACTCATTTTTATTTGTCTTTCCCAGGAGAATAAACACTGGTTTAAAAATGGAATTATTCAGACGTCAGCTATATCCGAGTCCTCAGTTGAGACCTTCACTCGTTAGCTGTAAAAGCGATAGGAAAAATGGCACTGAGCATCACTGAACACTTCAAAACAAAAAGGAAGAAAAAAATGAACACCCACAGAACTTACGAGGGAGTCTTGAACCAGTTTTCTGCCTTACAATGGTTCAGCGTGTTCTTTATTTTCGTGCATCGTTCAAATAAGCTGGAAAAATCTTGTACATATGTAAAGGGGAACTGATGAAATACCTCTGACCAAATCCAGCAAGCAGTCCTTCTCGGTGTGCTGAAAGACACTAATCTTGCTCTGGTGTTCGCGCTCCTGCACGTCTACACTGTTACATATTAGAGAAAGCACAATTTGGATTGCTGAAACCAGTCCTCACACAAGCCTACCGTTTTGTTTTGTTTTTTTTTGGGGGGGGGGGGGGGGGGGGGGGGGGGGAGGATTGTATTTTTTTTTCCTTTGGTCCTGTTATGTAAATGTATTTACAGCTGATCTGTCAAAGACACTGTCGTGTGCCGTGACCACTCGCTGTTCATTCAGTTTGCCAAGGAGCTATAGACATGGAAGGCAAACTCGGCACGCAGCGCTCGAATCACTGTCTGTCTTACATTTCACGTTTCACGTCAGGCACGCCTTCCAGCCCACAGGCGATGGAAGCCAGTGGGAAGTGAATTTAAGGCCATAATACTGTCTGCGTGGAAAAGTTCCCTGCACTTTGCCTGGAAATTGTGCCCTGTATATTTTCACTTCTTGTCTTTTTGTTTGTGTTTTTTGTCATGTTTTGTCCTGACAATGCAAAGTGGTCCATATGTTAAGAACATTTCAACAGTTTGTCCTGGCTAGTATTGCTTTTGATGGATGTTGTTGTAAATGGACAGCGGACATCCATGCCTCTGTGTTACTTGTGTTCAGCACAAGGAGTGTCTTCTTTTTTTGATATACTTTTGTATTTGTTATTGCTGCTAAAAATGCCATAACCTATGAACATGTATCTGTATGTGGGGTCCACATGTGCTCACATGAAATTTCGGGTTGAACCACAGGGGCTTTTTTTTTTTTTTTTTTTTTTTTGTACCGACCCTCTGACACCTGAGCACAAGAAACAAAGCCCACAGTTTGCTGCCATTTATTGGAATTAGAGCAGTTACAGTTATGAGTACAGATATTTTGTAACCTCTCTTTCATCTGTTGGCAGGTGATATGACCATATCACATGTATCTTTGGGGGTTTTATTAGCAAACAGTTCGCTGGAGGTTCTCAAAAGGGCCGAGCCACTTCAGTGTCATCTGGAAGGGGGCCGGAGTCGGAGTTTGGGTTTAATAACACTGTGGTCGAGAGTCCTTTAATGCAAGTTTGGAAAAGACACACATTTGCTTTCTGGTGAACATTTAGATGCCACTCTGTCCTTTCAGACTATGGCCTGCTGCCAGTTAGCATAACTTAGCTTGAAGCTAGGAAACAGAAAAAAGCTTGTCTTGCATTTCCAGCAGTAACAAAACCAATTCAGCATTTCCAAGACGGTGATCCATTTTGGTCATTATTTAGATAGCACAGACTGAAAATCTACTCTAAGAGCACTTAAGCCCTCAGTCGGTCCTTTCTGCGCTGTCCAATGAAGAAAAGCCACATTAGTTATAATCCATGCTTGTTGCTATTTAGTGGTGTAATCTTTCTTGGTCACGCTTTTCCATTATTCTGAGTAGCTGTAGCCTTCTAAGTCTCCAGAAAAGTTGTCCGAGGTGACCACTTACAATGCTGATGGGCTGATTTAGTATATAAAACACCTGTGTCCAGCTTTAATTTGTGGTATCCAAGATTTACCTTGCAAAAATAATTTAAAAAATTAAAATAATTCGGCACACAAATGTCAGGATCCTTCGCATGCCAGCTTTTTCCCTTTGTTTCCAGTTTCGGCGCTGAGTCAGACTAACCACCTTTCTCGCTATAGACTCAATGGACAGATAGTGGTATCAGTTCACAAAAGCAAATATTTCCAACAGTGTTGAAGTCTCATTCTGAAGTGAAATCAATTCACTCAAGGCCTTTAAGAAAGAAAGGAAAAAAAAAAATTTCCACACGCATGCGACCTCCACCCTGTGCAAACTCGCGGTTCATCGTTGTTCACCTTTTTAAAAATGTATCGACTTGAACCTGAAAGACCTTAATCCAGAGGATCGCGTGTGTGTGTTTGACCCATCACTCTCATTCCACTGTACTATACTGACCTTTGAGTCCGGTCCTTTAAGCCCATTGGCTCATTCCAACTTGACCAAAGATAACCCCTATAGATCTGCCCCGGCACTGTGTTTACTCTCCGCGATAATGTTACAAAACCTTTTTTTTTTTCTCCCCTCCTTCCTTAAACTTGTGCCACAACTTATGTGAAAGTATTTGAGCATTGTTGCAGGAACTTGAATGAGTGTATGTGCCTTTTACATCAAGGCGAGAGTTAAGAGAAAAAAAAGAGGAAATTTTTCATGTTTAATGGTATTAGTTTTATTTTCACCCAGTGCGAAACAAACAAAAGTGATCAATGATCTTTGTGGGCAGAGAAAAAAAAATCTCAGTATTATAAGACAAAGCAATACAAAGCTGTGTAAAATAAGCTGGATGTTTGCAAGTGGCCACAGAATATTTCAATATTTATGTTTTTTTCCTTTTCTTTTTTATTAGTATTGTAATATAGTAATTCATTTTGTATTTAGCTTTCTTTCTTTTTTTTTCCTTCCCTACACTGAAAAAAACTGAAGTATAAAAGATGGCCCAGTATGCCATACTGGGAACAAAGAGTCCTGTAAAGAGTCTGTAACGATGTTGGGGGTGGTTTAAGTTTTGGGTGTTTGTGTTTGATGAGTATGAGAACTTGTGCTTGTGGAATAATGAATTATTTCTGTCAAACTGGAGTGATTTTTACTGGAAGGCTGATTATCTTGACCTAGTAAAGCGGCGATATTGTGTAACATATCTAGATGAATGAAGCCCTCCTTCAGGGATGAGCACTAGTGCCATACCATCCTTTTTGTTGTTATTGTTTTTTTTCCCCCATTTCAATATCCTGAAGTCACTAACAGACATTTCCTTTATAGATATACTAATTTGTTTTGCTGCTGAAAATGACAATCTCCCTTGTCATGTTAGGTGCAAAATGATTTCAAAGTAATATTCATTTTTAGTTTTTGATAATTTACACTGCACAGATGTTTCTACAGTGCTTTTGTAAACATTTCTAGTGTATTTGCAAAAAAAAATAAAAGTGTAAAGTTTACACTGTCTTATGTCTTTTGTTTAAACTTCTGCCTTGAATAAGATGAAGCAGTATAGCTATGAGACTCATCTTTGTGTTGATGCAGTTTGGATTTGGCTCAAATATTCAGATTTTAAATTAAGCCTAAATATTGAATTTCTCAAATGTATTGATCAGAATTTAAGACTGAGAACAAAACCTGAATATTGGTTAATTTAATAGTGACAAAAACTCTTTGCTGCTTCTCAGAATCAAAGATTGTACTCATGTACATGCCACTTGTGCTTATTACCAAAAACATAGTTGTGAACTACTACTGCAAGCCAGGATGGATCTGTGTTTTTGATTTTAGCGTCAAATGTGAGGCCTCCTGTCTGACAGCTAAAGCCTGGCTGAAACTAGGTTAGGCAACAGGACAATGATCCCAAGCACATCAGCAAATCTACAACAGGATGGCTTAAAAAGAAAATCAAGGTGTTGCAACGGTCCAGTCAAAGTCCGGACTTCAACTGGATTGAAATGCTGGATTTTTAGCAGAGCTGTGCATAAATGAATGCTCAAACTTCAATGAACTGAAGCAACGCTGTAAAGAAGAGCAGGTCGAAAGTCGACCATAACGTCGTGAGAGACAGTCATGCAAAAACATTTAAAGTTATTGCTGATTAAAATAATTTTAGAACATTGTAAGGACCAGGTTATTTTTTCTTATATCCTAATACAGAAAATATTGAACTGAACTTCAAATTGAAGTTAAGAGTTAGCCCTCAATCATTGCTTTAAAAAGGAATTTCCACATTTCGCTACCTCTAGAACAAGTTTAGTGTTGCGTGTCTGAATAAACCAGGTTAAAGTCTTGAGATGTATCCTTATTAATATTTAAGCAGTGGCCTAAAGTTGGAGTTTCATGTTGTTTTACTGTGATAATAGACAAAAACAAAAAAACTGTAATAACTTATGACTTAGTCATTTGCTCTTTTTTCACAAGCAAATGGTTTTATTTAAATAACAAATAAGCCAATAAGCACTTTATGCTCTCAGTAACTACTTTTAAGCTAAAACACACACAGAGACATATTTTTGTGGGTTGTTTATTAATTGGAATTTCCAACTTTTTCTTTTCATAAAGCTTATAGTTGGGGCTGGATCAGGTGACCCTGAATCTTTTACCAGTACTGTCTTACTTGTAAACACACACACACACACACACACACACACACACACACACACACACACACACACACACACACACACACACACACACACACACACACACACACACAGAGTAACTGCAAAAATAATAGCATATACCAATAATCTTTAATATCAACAGCAGCATTCCAGCTTTTGATCAGCACCATGGACAACGACTGCAGTCAAATGTCGGGGAAAAGAACACATTCATCATAACCTCACACCATCTTCTTCAACTAGGCGACCACAAACTTGAAACAAATTTAGCTTTGCTAAATAAAGACAACTGTAATATCTATAAGCATGGATCAAAAGCAAGAAGTCAATTAAATGTCCTCACAGACTGACATTTACAACCATTTCCAGTGGACCAGCTTCCACACATATCACACACATATTAGAATATGAGTAAATATATTGAACATATAAGTGGTAACAATGTTTCAATTCTTTACAAAAAGTTAAATACAATGAACAATTATTGACAACACCTTTTCCCCCTACAACTAGGTTCAGATTAGCTAATGTGTTCCCAAACTTTTTCTTTTAAAAATTACCTGCAAATAATGCTTTTTAAATTATTGCTAATGTTTGGTCTGAATCACCATTAAATTCCAAATAATTACATGGCCTGGAGAGTCCACAAAACATGCAAAAATCATAAATATGTTGACCTAAAAGGAAGAAAAGGGAAGATTAATTTCAGTTTAACTGGAGCTGTGTTTTTTTCCAAACAAAACTTGATCATAAACTGCAGAAATAAACTAAATCCCAGCTGCAAAAACGATCACACAACCTGTTTCCTCTTAAAATTATGTTTTAAACTTTTAATCTTCTAAAAAATCTCCAACTTGGAGCTTTCTACTTTTCTGTTTAGTGTAACTTCGAATTAAATGTAGCAGCACTCATTAAAGAAATATTGTGATATAAATGGTAAACGCTTTAACTAGAGTTTTAAAAAAACAAAAGAATTGATGCATAGTTGAAATCACCAGGTCCCTGTGTATTTTCAACAAAAGATAGAAATAAAAATTAATTTTATTTTTAATTTAATTGACCTCAAAGTAGCTTCTGAGCCCATAAAATCACCCAGAAACTGTTTACTGATGTCAGAGGGAGGAGGAGGACTTCTATACATATCTAGGTCTTTTGCATCTTGATGAATCGCCCTTCTGGACACTGAAGCACTTACGTACTTACTTTTAAGGCACTAACACAGAGTAGAAGTACCTACCTGCAGTCCAGACTTGTCACTCGATTAAATAGTTGATGCCTTACCCTTTTTCCATACTTACACAATGTTGTTTAAAGAAGAGATGACAGTGTTAAACAAAATTAGCATATATTTTTTAAACACTTTTAAATGTTCAATTTTCAACATTTGAACTGGGTTCTACTTGTATCCTTGTCCCAACATGAGAGGACAAGAAATTGCTTCATAACTCTGACTAAGTGTTTACTGTACTGCTAGTCCAGATCGGTTTGATAAAGCATATATCTTTCATTCATGACGAAATAAGGAGCAATGACTCACTTTTTCCAGTACATCCAGTATATTTGGGGAGTTGGGTGGGCCTCCAGAGTCACTGCTCTCACTGTAAAATAGGAACAACTTCACACAAGTTTTCCAAGGACAGAGGAGGTTACATGTTTATCCTTCATGTCAACCTGTATCACAGACAAATCTACAAATCCGCGAGGACATGGCACGTGTACACAGCAGCAGCCTTGTGTTTATTATTTTGCCTGACGGCCTCGGGCCAGCTCCCTCTCCCTGAGCTCTTCTGAGAATTTACATCATATATTTCTGCCTTCAAGGGGATCATTTCAGGGTCCGCAGGGTCAGCGCATTTTCTCTTTCAGCGGGTAAATTAAATGTTAATTATTTACATTTTTAAGACTTGACTGACCTTCAGTAGAGTTGAGATTACTCCTGATTAAGTGATGCCATTGTTTAGCTCCATATACATAAAGCAGCTGAGTGTAAAACCTACACTTCTTGTCTCTTTACCAACCCAAAATATAAGAAACCACAGTTTCTTTACTTGTACTCTGATTTTATTCCAAATTATGTACGTTTCTGTGATTCCAAATTACTTTTAAAGTTTCCTTGTTTTGTTTTTGAACAATATAGCCTGTAAATATAGTTCCTATAATTGGCTATAACAAAAACATGCATGTTTTCATTGAACTTCAAAGAAAAGTGATAAAATGGTAAATGGCTTGTATTTGTATAGCACTTTACTTAGTCCCTATCGACCCCAAAGCGCTTTACACTACATTCAGTCATCCACCCATTCACACACTGGTGATGGCAAGCTACATTGTAGCCACAGGTGCCCTGGGGCGCACTGACAGAGGCGAGGCTGCCGGACACTGGTGCCACCGGGCCCTCTGACCACCACCAGTAGGCAACGGGTGAAGTGTCTTGCCCAAGGTCACAACGACCGAGACTGTCGGAGCCGGGGCTCGAACCGGCAACCTTCCGATTACAAGACGAACTGCCAACTCTTGAGCCACGATCGCCCTGATAACAGTTTTCACTATTTCTTAAAAACATCAATTAAGATAAAGGTTAGCGAGCAGAGCAAAGACGCATTTTAAAAAGAAAGTGAACCACGAGAGAACATCAATATAAAAGAAGAGGACATGTTTTCAGGTGACAGTTTGCACATCTAGAGTTTAAAAAGTTGCTAGTGTACATTTAATTTTATTTGTGTGTTTGTTTGTTTTTTTACTTCATTGAAGAATAAAAAGAATGAAATGTTTAGACACTCCAGAGATTAAACGCCAGTGAGACACCAAGGACAAACCATGAAATGTTCTGTGTAGAAACAGTCTACACTGGCAAAATGTGATGAATACTCCGATTGTGGAATTGGTGAATTGAGTTTTGGTTTTGACTCTAAAATTTCTTTCTGAAGCAAAACAAAAGCTGTGAGCCGCTGAATTACAGTGACACTCAGTGTTTTTGATTAAAGTGTTTATTCGGTGACTCATTTCTCTAAGTTGGAAACCCACAAAACTGGATCTATCTGTTATCTGTTAACCCATTTAGGCAAGTAGACATGGTCAAGACGGCCTCCTGAGTTCAAACTGAGCAGAAAGGGAAGGGAAAGTGATCGGGATTTTCCTACATGATCATTTAGAAAAAGAGAAAATATCCAATGAGCGACAACTGTCTGGGTGAAAACGCCTTGTTGATGAAGAGAATGGTTTTACTGCTTTGAGTTTATAGGAAGGTAACAGTAACACAAATTACCAATAGTGACAATCAAAGTATGCAGACGAGCATTTCTGGACACACAGAAGCAGAGGACCACACCTGGTGCCACTACTGATGCTACAATTCACACAGTCTCGCCAAAACTGGACACTGTTTGTGAAAAATCTCAACTTCTGCCGCAACATTCAGATGGTAGGGTCAGAATTTTTGTGCTGGTGGTGGCGTAATGGTGTGGGGGTTTAGATAGATATATTAGGATTACTTGAAACTACACCGAAGTGTCCGTTACTAACTATTACTTAAAAGTATAGTCAACCACCTGCAAATCTGTCATGCCCGACCTCACCCGTCACTACATGCTCCATCAAACTATGAGTCTTTCTTTCACATGGTGCATTAGGCCAGAGCTCCAGCAGCTTTTCAACTGTAAGACCACCTGCAGACTGTGAACAATACTCTGGGAAAACTGGGTCTAACTGCTTTCTGCTTTGTCCCATAAGTTAGAGAGTGTCTGTGTTGGGGTTGGTGGTGGTACCATTCAGTCTCAGTCTCTGGGGGAGTGGATAATTTTTTAAAATGTTTAAAATTGCGATTATAAGATAACGTCATCACTCACATGTTTTTACAGTGAAAACCAAAGTTAAATCAATACCAGGCGTGACCATCCTTTGACTTTAAAACAGGAGAAGCTTTTGTAGGCTCCTCTGTCCTGGAGAACTTCTACAGTTCTTCATGTGATTGGAGAAAGTGCTGACTGTACAGACTGTAAACAAGCTCCACAACCAGCTGCATGACTTTCAATCACATGTTCAGCATTTGCCACAATCGCTCATGGTGATCAAGATCATTCCTTAAAACTACACAAGGAATATAAGCGTTAAGTGGTGAACATCTATTTCTCCCATTTTAAGATTTTACTATTCACAGTATGAACCTAATAAAACTTTTAAAGATGCTTACACATTTAAAAAACAGAAATATATTATTCTAACGCTAAGTTTGTTTTCTAATTAACAAAATATATTCCACACATTTTTATTATGAGTTATTTCTATGAAAAATCAGAATACTTTATTGATCCCTAGGGGAAATTATGTAAATCGATCACAAAATCATTCTGTGACTCCCACCTCAGCTGATTTCTTTTCTTTCTTTTTTTTGTACAATTTTTCCAGCCCAGAGGTGAAAGCATTTCTGATCCCTCAAAGCTGCAACCACAGTTTCCCGTTCTTTCATTTTAATTTTTACCCAGAGAACTGCTGCTCATTGGATATTTCCTCTTTTTCGTGATCATTTCCTGTAAACCGTAGTGACGGTTGTGCAGCAAAATCCCAGCAGAAGTCACTTAAATCGCCTTTCTGCCTCACTTTCATGCTCATCTTGAACTTTTCGACGATGACTGCAGTCTTTACCTAAATGCACCGAGTTGAACAGGTGTGTCTAATTACCAGCAACATTGTGCAAAAAAGGCAAAAAAACAAACAAAACCAAAAACAAATTGTCCTCATCCAGGTAAAACGTGTACACTTTGTTTTGTGAAACTTCAGGCAGCTCTGGACCTGTTTGAAAATCCACCCACTTAAAAGAGCAGAAAGCTACAGCCCTGGCTTTAAGGGCTCAGGGAGATAATGCGAGTGAAACCACAAGAATTCACTGTTTGCTGCTGCAGCTCAACTTCAGGGTGTGTTAGCTTTTAATCCCAACAGTGTTTGCTTACCCACCTAATGACTCCTACTCTTCTGTTACTCACCTGTCTCTTAAACAGTGACCACTTTTCTTCAGTCCTGTGAAGGCGATCTGTGCAGGAAAAGCTGTACTCGAGTCTGTTGTGCCCCCTGCTGGTGATTCTGTGAACTCAGTCAATCATTTAAAAACGACACTAGGATTTGAGTATTTTTACTTTCTAGTATGCAAGTAAAAAAATAAAGTGTATTAAATTATACAAGAACTTTATTTTAGTGGAGTAGAGACATGAGACCCATCCTTTTCATTATGTCCTTTCTAGTGGTTCTTAGGAGGATAAGAAGATAAAAGATCTGGAGTTGATTCCATGTGTTGAAGTTTCATTTAGTAGCTTTTCACTGCAATCCTCAGTATGAGGACCAAGTAATGGAGGCCACCATTAGGCTGGAAAAACAAAAAAAACCTAACAGGGAAAATGTAAAAATCTGAGGAAAAATTGACCAAATTAGCAACTTGGTAAAGTCTTAAAAAGAAGGAATAATAACTGAATTCTTTCCATGCTTAAAATCAGCTTCACAACTCAAGAAAACTCTTGTGGAGTTAGGTATATTATTATAAAATCGACAGTTATCTAAGGGGCCAGTTTTCAAAAAGGTGCAAACCACAAGAACAAGAAGGTCAAATTGGACTTTGCCAGAAAACATCTAGAAGAAACTGCAGAATTCTGGGGGAAAAAAGTGTTTGGACAGAAGAAATCAAAGTTAACTTGTACCTTAATGATGGAAAAAGGAAAGAGCGGGAGGAGAAAAAACAGCCCATGATCTGAAGAAAAGCACGTTATCTGTCAAACATGGTAGAGGTAATGTTATGGCATGGGCACGTATGGCTGCCAGTGGAACCAGTGGAAACTGGTGTTTACTGATAATGTGACTCCTGATAGGTATACATGGACAATAACCCAAACAAGGCAGAAAATGAGATATTCTTCAATGGCAAAGTCAATCACCTGAACTCAACCCAATGAAGCTGTTTTTTCAGGTATTAAATACAAAACTGAAAGCAGAGAGACCCACAAGCAAACAGCAACTATAAGCTGAGCAGAGAGAAAATAAAGAATTTAGTGATGATCAAGGTTTCTAGACTTGCCACTGATTGCAAGGGAAATTTTGAGTTTTATGTTTGTTCTTAAATAATAAGGATGAGAAATAAATGAATAAAAAACTGCTACCTTAATAAAACAAATTAGAAACTAATTACATACCTTCAACTGCAACAACTGAACATTTTTTCCACATACGTCTTAGGAAATTATGACATGACTCACTTTTTTATTTACAGGAAAGGTTTTACATGGTCAACATACTAGAAAAAAAGACAGTAAAATTCACATTCACACGGACTCACTGACTCTTTTAGTTGCAATTGATAATACTCAGAAATGTGGAACAACAGATTTAACTAAAAAATACATCACGCCTTGAAGGAACAAGTCCTGCACAATGATGAATTTACTGTTAAAAAATGATCAATCGTTTAAATAGACACTACTATTTAGATGCTTAGCTTAGCTTACCATAAAGATTGAAAACAGTTGTCCTGCTCTGTATGCTCTCTCAGGGCTCAACAGTTATCTTGAAATGCCTCTGGGCACCTGTTTATGCAGCTGTTTATGAGCTTTAATTTTAATGGTAGTGGCGGGATTAAAAACTACATGTATGCAATCAGCAGTCCAATCTGATAAAAACGGCTTAAAAAGCGTTTCTTAAAAATCTTTCTTTAAAAAGCTTTTTCCTTTCCCGGAAGTTAAGTTTCTGATGCCATATTTGCTGTTGTAAAATTTTCCTGTAATTCAGGATTCATTTCAGGATTCACCCAGTACCATATTTCTTACTTTAGTCCTCACTGATAAAATAAATTACGCCCGTCTGCAACAGGCCTAGAAATGTTTATCTTTTACACCGTATAAAAGAAACAAATGTGTTACTGATCTTCAGAAGATATCACCCACACAGATATCATCTTACATCTGCTGAAATATCAAGTTACTTATTTCTAAGCCACACTGAGTCACCGCAGTTTTACAAAACAATGTTGCGTATATGTTACACTTACAATGTAAAAATGTTACATTTGATAAAGTAACATTACACTACTCTGAATTTAATATGTTAGTAGTCTTAGTAACTGGTTATTCTGTGAACATGTAGCAATGATGTCATAACTTACAAAATTATGACCATCTTCAGCTTTGGCATTACAGAGTGTGTTTTTAGGGTGAATTTAGGTGACTTTGGTTTCCTTTTAGAGAGAGAGCAGGCGAGCTGTTACTTTCCATTTCCTGTCTTTATGCTCAGCTGAGATAACATAATAAGCATAACTCCCAAATTCTCAGACTACACCTTTAAACTTCAGCAACTGGAGGTAGATATACATCCTATAAGTCAAATGAATAAAATCATGAGTTCTCCATTCTGGACGGGTTGGGGGCTCGTTTGCTGCCCGACAGGAGGAGCAATCCCACCGCGCTCACAGAAAATATTATCAGTCCACGCTACATTTCAAGTGCTGCTACTGCTAAGGCACCAGTAAGTTGCAGATATTTAAAAAAAATTCTCCAGGATTCCTCCTAGATGCAACTCCTTCTGACCTCCTCTATACATCTCCATCAACACTCTCAAAGCAAAAATCACTGACAGTCACCCCACAGTCAATTCTTTCCCACATCTTCATGGTCTCCAATAACCTTATCCCGCTGTGGTTACTGCAGCTCTCCTGTTCTTTAATAACTTGTACCGGTACACTTGACCTCCATTCCCTCCATCCTCTTCTTACTCTCCAAGACTCCTTTAGCGACTCTGTTCTTTCCCAATCATCTGGTAACTGTTCCTACCATCCAGACCCTGTCTCGTTCTCAGCTGGCACCACCATGAGATAACATCCATCCATACGATGTGTTACCCTATCTTCCTCCTTTTCTTGAAATACCTCTTCACCACATCCAACAAATTCATAAAAAAAATATGTAGATGTTGTGAAAAATTATTTCAATAAGCTACCTCCCAAAAACCTTTGGCAAGCACTTTTTATATATTTAACACATTTCTTCATATATTTGAAGGATTCTTGTCTCTGTGCTCCTTCCCATCATAATGCTCTTTTACTCAGTTTTAACTGTTAATCATCACTCGAGTAAGATCATTACATGTCCATTTTAACACATCTGGAGTGTGAGAATCTTTTTATGTTGACATGAGTCACATTTGAAGCCGTTAAACGTAAATTCAGTGAATATAAAATGCAAAAATCACCCATTTTTGCATTTAATAAAATTGTTATTTTCTATACAATGCCTTTTTTTCACTTTTGGACTATTTTAGGAATATAAAGGAGACGTGAGTTGCTCAAGCTGCTGCGTTTTGCCCACACTTCCTCCGCTTCAAATGAGCATTTGCTGTCAAACACCCTGACCTCTAACCTCAACCTAATCCCCTGTGATCCAGGCGGCTGTTGCTCAGCATCATCCCGCATCTTTATGTGCGTCATTAAAAGCAGCTTGCGTTGGCTGCAGCTCCCTCTCCTCCCCTCTGCTGGACGCCGAGCTATCTGTTTAACACGCTTTTTCATCAAATGTTGGGATCTCCCTCCAGCTTGGTGAGGTCGGAGGCCGTGCCCATGAACATGCTGCGTCCTCGTTCCAGCCGGCTCTTCTTGTCCGTGAGCCGAAAGGCCTCCATGAACTCGTCGATGTCGATGCTGCCGTCATGGTTGCTGTCAATTGTGACGGCCAGGTCGGAGATGGCCTCGTCGGTGATCTCCATTTTCAGGTAGACGCTCAGCAGCTTCCAGGTCTGACGGAAGTCCTGCATGCTGATGAACCCTGAGGTGAAGGAGGAGGAGGAGGAGATTAGAGGTTCAAGGAGGAGTAATAGGCAGAAACTGTTAAAGAAAAGTGTTGCTGTCTGTGTTTGCATGTGATCAGAGAGGCGGGATGGAAAGGCTAGTAGATCAGTGGGTTAATCCTCGTTAGGAATCAGGCGACCGTAACCTCCTGCTGCCTGTTTCGCACGCTACAGGTGGATTAACAGAGGCTAAGCTCAGCAGACGTCTCCCACAGACACATCAGAGCCCTGACACACTTTACTCCTTCTCTCAATCATCTATGTAGATTATAAAAGTTAAGTAATTCCTTTTTTCTTTGGCAGCAGTTAAAAATTAAGTTAAACATAACAAATATATAACAAATAAATCAAGAGAAAAGTGTGCAGATTAAATATGACAAAACAATTATCTTAATGAGGTAAAACTCCAAAGCCATAATACATACAGAGACATTTTAGTTATTTAATGAAGAAAAGTATTTCTTTCATGTCTTTTGAAATTAAATCTGGCACCTGTTATATATTAATATTAGGCACATATTACTATGTAATTAGTAAATTAAATGTTTTAAGGCAAAAACTGACATTTAATTGAAGTTATATAATCACTATATTTCCTACTGAGTGCATGTGGTTGCAGCTCAGGAGGTAGAGTAGGTCATCTACTAATCAGAAAGTTGGTGTGTTGATCCCTGGCTGCTCCAGTCTGCTTGCCAAATATCCTTGGGCGAGATACAAACCCCATGTTGCTCATCCATTGGAGTGTGAATGTGTGTGATAGAAAGGACTTAAACATGTATTTTTTCTCTGTGCTGTTACTTGGGAATGATGCAAAACTGAGCGATCTAAGGGTAATATATTCCATTAGCAGATTTGCTTCTGCATCGAACAGCAATAAACAGTGGGTGTTTTACCTGAGTTGTCCGTGTCTACAATCCTGAAGATTGTCTCCAAAGTGGAGCGGTGGCGATACAACGTTTCCAGCAGACTCTGGTCAATATGCTGCAAAGACCAAAAGAAGAAAGTCCCAAATTCATAAAACAACACAAATAAAGTACAAAAGGAACATCTGCAGCATTCTGGTGATATTTTATATGCAGCATCTTTCAGATTGGTCAGAAAAATAATGTTGTTTAAGCAGCAAAACTCTGCTTGAATACAACCTGGCAACTGAAAAGATTTATTCCCACGCAGATGTTAATTTTAGGATTCTGGTAAAGATGTTCTTAGTCATCTTTAAGGAGGTTTTCACTTTTTTCCCAAAGACAAAACCAAAACAAAGGCCAATCCTAGAGTGTACTGAAAGAGGTCACTTTACTTAATTGACTTCTGACATTTATTGTGTCAAGTTGGTGTCATGGGGCTTTTCTCATTTCCCTATTTTGTACATCCTCGCCTCCCCTGTTTTCCTGCCTGTGACCTGGAAATCTATCTCACTGTGGCATCTTGAAGCAACTCTCATTCCTAACTCATTCTACTTGGGTAGACAGGAAGGCTACAAGGAAACCTGTAATCGATGATGCACAGGTGCATCCTTTACAAATAATTTAAGTCAACAACACATGACAGCAGCATGACGCCACGGAATACACACTGTGCCAGGAAAAGGACACAAATCAATGTTCCTTTGTATCCATTTAACCAATTTCAAGGGTGGGAGGGCAATTTATCTTTTCTACTTCTCTACAACTCCCTGAATCTCGGTATAAAGATCCCTTTTCTAAAGTTTCTCCATATTACATTATTGCATTTTCACGTAAACATTGCTACATCAGCTAAGACAGAGCCGGTGAGTTCTTACATCTGTTTTGGATCCTATGATGGCAAGCTCGTTGAACCACTCGTAGTAGTCTATCGTGCCTTCGCTTTTCTTGCAGGTGACCAGCTGAGAGCGAAGCATCCTCCAGGGCAGATCCAGATGCATCACACTCTCCACTGCAGAGGCCCAGTCGTTCAGAGACACCAGACCTAATAGAGGTGAAAGGTCATACTAATTATAAGAGCGCAAAGCTCTAATCCAAGTTTGATCACTGTCTACCTTGTCTAGACTATATCTAAGAAGTATTTTGCCACACAGTTTGAAAACATTCACACTAAAATATTATACTTTGTTATTTTGTGACACATTAAAGCCCACAAAATGTAAACAGCAGGCTTTTTCTCTGCATCAGGAAGACTGTGAGAGCCAACGCAAAAGCTAACTCAGTTCTGTTTTAGGTTTTTCAAATCCTGTGTGTATAATAATTAATAAACTACCTTTACTTGCAGGCTGTGTTTCAAAGAGAATGAAATGTTTGCTTATCCAAAAATATGTTGAAAAATCAACAACATCCATCCAAGTACCTTTTTTTTCACACTGTTGTGTGTTAGGCAAAGCTGTTTGTCTATTGTAAGTGAAATTAAATCCCTGAAACAGAAGTTTCTGTGAAACTCTGAAATCTTCTGAGCTAGACTTTTGCCCAGCCCACACGTTGTTTTCATCCTGCACAGGGATCATTATGTTCCACACAAATACAAAGGTGTGGGCTCATATTTCTTTCCAGCAAGTGAATATCTCTTGAGAACTACATGGAAAAAAAAAAGAAGGAAAGATCTGCAACAAAAAGTAAAGACTGATCCGATGAGGAATGAATCAGTTTATGAAACTCAAACTACACACACCTGTGTTCTCGCTGTCAAACTTTCTGAAGGCACAGAGAAGGTCAGACTTGTGCGCAAACAGCTGCTCCCGCAGGACTCTGAGAGCTGAGCGCTCGGTTCGCCCAACACTGCAGACGACGAACGGCAAACACAACAGCGTGGGAAACAATGGTTATCAAAGAAAGAGGCAAAAACGGTTTCTCATCAACGTCAGAAATATTTCAGGTGCTTAAGTTGTGAATTCTTAAAGTTAATAATGTAGATAAGCTGTGTAGACATGCAGAAACCACTACTTTCATAAAGCTTCTTTATTGACTGTTTAAAGGGAGCCTATTGTACTTCCCCTTATTATCTGGCCTGCGTACACTGTTATAATGGATGCTAGTCATATTAAATGTGGCCAAAATCTGACATTAGAAAGTTAGTGTATCTCAGGCTTCAGCCTGCTTTAACCGGTCCATAGCAAACAGTTTTTTCTACTCTTTCTACTCTTGGCTCTGGCACACATCTGACTGTGGACAGAGGTCTGAAGGTCTGCTTCAGACTGTGGATGAACTGAGGTTCTGCCCCAAGGCCCTGCATAATCAATATAAGGATTATTTTGATCAGTGAATTATGCAAAGCTACTCTAGCCTTTTAAGACTAAACCAAGTTTGAATTAAGTGACGAGATGATCTGATAATGAAGAATTTATCTAATGAAGTGAGTGTTAGTAGTACCTCTGTCTCACAGTGAGCTCTCTCGTCATGCTGCTGGCCTGATATTGAATCAAATAAGGCACAAGGTCAGGGCCCAGCTTCACGTAAGCCCCCCTGTTGCTCCCCACATCATAGTAATTGGAGGCAGAGAACAGAGTGAGGACCTGGATGAATGAAAGAAAGGACAAGCCTGTCATTAAAGAGGAAGGAAACACTGATGCTGATCAGGGGAGAGGTTTATGGTACATATGATACTTTAGAGTGAGGCTGATTTTGGTTTTAAAGTCCTGAATTTAGACAGCGAGCTGTAGGATTACTGAGCTGACCTTACGGTTGTGGCAGAACTCATAGCCCTCCTGTTTGCACTCATGGGAACGAATGATGAGCTGCAGATTGTGTCTGTTCAGGAAGTCCTCAGTGACATCAGGGCCCCAGTAGCAGCCTCCACCCCTCACCTCGTTGGGTATGCATCCATCCTGAGTCATTGGGTCACTCCACAGCAGGTCCAGGATCTGATGGGACAAAGAACTCAAAGTCTTAAAGTTTCTCTACTGGTATATTTAATAACCATTTCTAGCATTGGTGCGCAGTCCAACTTCACTGTCTGCTATTCAGTCAAAGATAAACATTAAATTAGATGAAAAATAAAATAAAACAGAAGAGACAGAAAAAAATCTGTGGAAACAGCAGCTGGGGAAAAAGCTAGCCAGTTTAAAAAAGTAGATTGAAGTCAGAGCAGAGAGATTAGTGACGTGGGGGATTACAGCCTCTGAAGTCTTATGCAGGCAACACACAGCACCTCCTGTTAGGTGAGCGTTGATTACTGTCTGAGTTTGTCTTTCAGGCTATAACTGGAGCAGGAGTGAGGTGAAAGGTCACGAGCTCTGACTAAATAATAAGTCAGTATAAAAATATGTGAAGAGTGTGAGTTTGTGGTCATGTTAGACTGTTGGTAATTTATTTCATTGTTTAATATAAATGGGAGTAAAACTACTAAAATCTTACTACAATTTGTCACAGTTACATGCTTCACATCATACAAATTGTAATATTAGACAAAGGCAACAAGAGTAAATAGAGTAATATTTATTAAGTAAAAAAAAAGCTATCCAAACCTACCGACCTTACATGAAAAAGTAGTTGTCCCCTAAATCTAATAACATCCTCGCCAGCAAGACCCGCCATTAAGGAAATGAGTCACCCACTCTTTTTTGCAGAATTTTTGAAATTCCTCCAAATTGGAAAGTTTAAGGTTATGCCAAAGCATTTCAATGTAAGTCCAGACTTCGACGAGGCCACTCTAAAACCTTCATTTTGGCAGTAATGAGGCCTGAGTGTGGCTAGTGAATGTGAAAAATGTGGTTAATCACAGTTAATTCATGATTTAATCAGGGTGGGAGTCTGGTAGATATGGTTAGCTTTTTCTCTTCCCATCATCATTTAAAAAAAGACATATTTTTATTAAATTGGGGTTTTTTTTGTCTGTTTTTTAATAATTTGAAGCATGCACATGTGACAAATACACAAAGAAGGTGGATTTTGTAGTGGATTGTTTTTTTCCTGTTTCAGCTGTCTCCCGTTAAACATCTGGCTTGTTTACATTTTTCTAGTTTTGGAATAATAAAACTGATTTCCTTCTAACACTGACACAAAAGGCTCATTGTTTACTTAGCAGCTTCTAAGAAAACATCTCTTCTACATACTCGCCTGTTTCCACTCATCCACGGTGGTGTCACTGCTGACAGAGTCGGTGGACAAAAACAGAGATTCTTGCTCCGGTTTGTTGATCTGGGCGTTCAGAGTTGGCTCTTCCCTCCTGCTGAGCTCCAGCTGGTTCTCCATGTTCACTCTGATCCGATCCGAGAAGTCCTGCAGCGAGCGATTTTGGAAGCAATCTCGGGTTCCCAGGGGTTTGGGATACGTGAAAGAGGCCCGACGCTGGAAGACCCTGCTGATGGCTGTGGTGTCCACATCTATGTCCGAGTCGATGGATATTCCCGCCAAGCTGTGGTGTCTCTTCTTCGGAGGTCTCAGAGCCGAGATGTACTGAAGAAAAACAGGAAAACACAGATCACACACATTGTAAGGATAGTGGAAAAATAACAGCTTTACTTATCACATGCTGGTTCCTCACAATGTGTCTGTCAACTCTGGCGAGGACGCCGAGGTCCGTGGAGTCAGAGATCCCTCCGTGGAGGACCAGCACCTTCTGGTCGATCACTGTTGCTAATGGCAACCAGCTGAAAATCTTCTGCAGCAGCTTCAGGATCCTCTTCCCGTGCATCTGATGTAAAACACAATCAGCAAAAGTTACTCAGTTAGTGCTTTTTTATTTCTCTCCTTTGTTTTTGCTCTCCTTGCAGACAGAAAGTCAGTTTGCTAAGCGGTAACATGTTTGTGAAGAGTTTACAAAGTTACATTAACAAGGAGATGCTTAAAAATAATGACATTTTCAGTTTTGGTTTACTAAAATTAAACTCCATTTGTTGATAAGATTGAATTAAGATTGTGATTTTTCTGGGTAATGTTAACCCACAGTATCTGTCTAACTTTAGCATCAAATCACAATCTTATTCATCTCAAAGTGCTTTATATATAGAAACCCAACCATCTACCGTTGGTTGATCCACCTGCAACTGGGAACGGTGGGAACAAAGAACCCTTAGACAGAACTAGTTTATTTCTGTGTGTGACTGAGATGTTGCACTGTAACTTAAGACAGCATGCAGTAAGAAAACCTCTGTTTTGTTTTGGCATTTTTTCTGTCAGTCTTTGACCAGCTCAGTCCCCCTGACTCAACAGAGACCAGATGTCCTGCAGTCACCTTCTTTAATGACCGTAAATCCTCTTAGCAACGTGGAGGAGTGACTGGTCTTATGTACATAAGACACTGGTTTATACTGAGCTTTCTTGGGAAGGCATGGGTGAAGGTAACCACATAAGTTTTGATTTGCTGCTGCCTAGAAAAGAAGCGATAGGGAGGTGCAGGTTTGCATGAGATGAACCTACCTTGTACTTATTCAACACCTCCTTGGTGAAGCCGTACCTAAACCATCCAGAGGAGTAAAGAAATAAAAGTTTGAATGACAACAGATGAATTTGTGTATACATACACATGGTGTATGTTTATTAACTTCACCTGAGGTTGACTATGTGGTCCTCGTGGTTTCCTCTGTTCAGGTAGACATCACTCGGGTAAACGAGCAGGAATGCAAACAAGATGAGGAGGATCTCAATAGAGTCCCTGCCTCTGTCCACAAAGTCTCCATTAAACACATAGGGCTTCTCTAAGGACGGCATGCCGTTCTGTCAGGTAAACAAGATCGAAGGAGCGCACAGTTAAAGGGACAAGCTGCAGTTTAAGTGTAAACAAATCAACCACATACAAACAAACCAAACAGTAGATTAAACCACTGATGCAAAAAAAGCTGCAGGTAAACTGAAACTAAAACCACCTGATTAACTGACAAAGAAGTTAATCAAAGAAGCACATCAAATACTCTCTGATTACAGCACCTCAATGCAAAACATGAAAATCATTAGATTCTCAGGAGTTTAAAATTATATATATTAATCTTTATTAAATTATTTAACTACACGAAAACATTTATTAAGGACATTTTTGGAACATTATCCTTAAATTATCTTGAACATATGAAGCAGGTTTGAAGATGAAGCAGTGATAGCAATAAAAATGATGCATTTTTATTAATTTTAATAATCATCATTTGTAAATTCCAGTTTTTAAAATGGTATATAAAGCTCATCGGATGAAAAAAGTCATTATTCTGGGTTCAAAGATGGGATTAATTCAGCACATTCAAAATGTTTAAGTTTTCATACCTTATAGAAAATCAGCAGCAGGTCTTCCAGCTGTCCGTGCAAATCACCTGTAACAACAGGACAGAAAGGGCTGGCTTAAAAATGACAGTAATTTACAGCACACTTAATTTGTATCTATAATTATTTAAACTCTGCAACTTTAATGTTTCACTCTCTTCCACTATGAAACAATGGTTTCTGTTGGCCAGCAGAATTGACCAAAGTCCAGTTTCTTATAATAAAACAAGACTAACATTTTAACGCTTCTTTGAGTTTTCATTGTCTTTACTAAATATTTCCAAATTTCATCAGTTCCATGTGCTTTACCACCACTATCAAAGAATATCTTTATCATACCACAAATTGTGATTTCTTTGCTGTGGCAGGTGGAGATACGGTTGATATTTGGCAACATGCGAAGCAGTTTCCACGTCTCCAAGAGGAGCTGAAGGACGTAGCGTGAGTGCAGCTGCTGCTGGGTGAGAAACGTGTTAGCAAGAAGGCCTCCAAAACAGAGAAAGCAAAGTCACAAGCATATAGGAAATAACTAGGACGGCTGCAAATAAAGCTTTTTATATTACAATGCAGTCAATTAATAGCACGTGCTGAACTTGGATGTAGAACATTTTCTCCAAAAAGACCTACTTTCTTATTCCTGAAAGCCTCCACCAGACCGACTGCTTCCTCTACCGTCAGAGGAAAGGTGAGATGAGGTCCCGAGTAAATCTCCGGCACCTCGATGTTCTTGTAGCAGAAGTACCTCTCCCACTCTGCGTCCCGGCAGACCTCATTCTCCCTGAAGATGTGCGAGATCAAATTTCCTGCAAGGTGGAGATGGTTCAAACTCAGAGATTTGATTTACAGAGAAAAAAACAAACTCAGAATAAAGTCTTACGTTCATTGCTCGATGGTGTGAAATTGTCCATGAGGTAGCCAAGGAAATTATAAAGCTACACAGGAAAGAGACAAAAAGGTTGTAGTTTTATTGTTAATTGTTTTTTATTAAACACTCAGGTCTCGACTGGTTTGTGGCAGCAGTTTCTCACCTTGATCTGGGCCTGCTCTCCGGAGTATTCGATGGACTGGAAGATGTGCCAGGTGTATCTCCGCCTCATCTCTGTGCGGGCGACGTACTGACGGTACCATCGCTGAATCAGGATGGCAGCTCTTATGGCTGAAACACAGAACACATGTGATCAAGAAAAACCTCACATTTTAATCATTTTTTTCACATGCTACTATTGACACACACAGTATAAGAGGCGCTGCAACACAAAAATCTGCTGTTTTTAAAACCTTTTTCAGGCAAAGCAGGCAAAATTTCAAAACATTTTTTTATTATTAGACTTGACTACCAATTCTAAGACTGTTTATTTCCTGATGTGCATTCAAGTCACAAGAGAAAGCTTTAAACTAACTTCTCAAATAGTGCTTGGAGGACAAACCAAGAGGCCAAACAAGGGTATTTATACTATAGCGGTACTATATTGGATGTGGTGTCATCACCTTTAGATGGGGCTGAATTCAGCGCATTAGATACCCAGAAAATGTCTCTTTCTGAATTAGTTTAACATTGAAAAAGGTTTAATTTTAACACAAATTATGATCTTTTTCTCCTCTGAAACAAATATTTTTGTTCCTAACTGTAACTAAGTATTGGCGCCAAAACCCAACCAAATGTGTGCGTTAAAGCTGGAGTTATAGATGTCCGATACCCTGTTCTTCCAATTATCTCAGATCCTTTTTTTTTTTTACCTTGAAATACTCTTAAAGGACTTCAGGAACACTTTTATTTCCATTCAGAATGGAGGAACGAACAGTTTAGCTGGATAACTTGTTCCTAACTTCCCTGAACCAACACTTAGCAATGAATTTCTACAAGTAATGTAAGAGTAAAGTTACTGTTAAATTTAAAAAAAAAAAAAAAAAAGGCATAGTGGCAGTTTTATGTCTGTATGGTTGACTTTAAAACCATCATCAGAAACAGATACAGATGTTTACTTTCTCCACTTTTCAATTAAAACTACATCCTATCTACAACTTTTAGTAAAAATATTTCCACCTCTATGCTTGACCCAGATACCAGAGGTCTGAGTTTATGTCCAACATCTGCCAAACAGAAACATCAACAAGACAAAAAAGGTCAAGCAGATGTGGCTTACTTGTAACAGCTGCAGGCAGCAGAGAAAAAAGAAACACCAAAAGACAAACACAAAGACAACACGTAAGAGCCAGAATAAGGTGATGAACGAGGTCATTCAGCAACAGGAAAGAGTAAAACTTTTGCAATCAGTGTGAATGGTCATCGTCCATGTATGTCAGTGTATGCGTATCACCTCTTCCACTGGATGTGGTGTGTTTGTGGAGATGGTTGGACTTTGTGACGCCACATCCCATGACTGTTCCTGTTCAAAGGACCAATCAATCATCGCATCAGTGCAAAAGGATTCAGAGTACATTTGGGTAATTCATCTGCTAGATTTAATATTTGAGCACATATTTACACTGGACTGCTTAAGTACTAAAGGGTTTTAGGTTTTGAAGCCACTACATTGTTCTCAGGCTGAGATAGAAGTTCATTACTCTGCTTCGTGCACATTTATTAATAGCTCTGCTTCTTTTTTGAACTCTAAGACACCCCTTCATTGACACTGAGAAATGCTGAGCATGGCTCAGAAGCAGCAGCGGTAGGCAGAGAGCTGGAGGACATTGAACTCGTTCGACTTTGTGGCCTTTTAATCTCATTACCCGCTGGTTGGCCTCAATCCTGCCACACAGGACTGTTTTGTCTGAATTCTACGAAGGGTTATGTAAAGCAATCTATGAAAAAAAGGAGGCAGAAATACCTTCACAGCCGGAAACCATTTTGCACAAATCAGCATTGAGAATTTGGAAAAATCTAACAAAACAATGAGCGTTGAATTCTGAATGGTTTGGTTTGTTTGATTATTTCACATTGTATCACATTTCAGGAACAAATCAAAGTCTTGTTCTATGCCAAACTTGGATCCAAAATTTAGTAATATATGACAATAAGAAAAGAACCAAAACTGTGATGTTTGGCGTCTTTTTTTCCCAGTTTGAACCTGTTTTTCAGTTAGCTGCTGTAGAAATCCATCTATACAGACTTACTCAACTATTAGATCTTGAAATCCGTTGCTTACTTACGCAGTCCCCTTCTTTATCCAGTCACCACTTCCCAGGTTATTTGGCTGTCAGCTTTCAGTTCATTTGAGTGTTTAAAAAGCCCTTTGCTGTGTTGCATCCTTCACCAGAATAGCAGCAAGGTGTCAGTTAGACCGGTCATTGTACAGAAGCTTCATGTATGAAGCAACCCCGACGGTGCAGCTCTCCTGGACTGTGGCTGAAGCTGCTTTAATCTTTAGTCCCTTGGTGTGATCACATAATCAAAGCACAGAGCCGCAAGTGGATTACCTGATCTAATGACCTGATAGGTCCAAATGGGTCTTCATGTAGGGAGATGGAAAAGTTTCAGAGGTAAACATTGGCGGCAAGAGGAGACCAAGTCTGTGTTTACACGTGAGCACCTACTGATGTTATGTCTGTAGATAAAAACAAATTTAAATATTCTTCACTGTTGACTTGATTTTATTTTGGATTTCACTGACCATTTTCTTAAATACTCAACCCCCAAGTGCAACAGTTTGTTGCTGATGTCATTGTACTGGCCTATTCTTCTACTCTGATCCTTTTTTATGATCGATAAAATTTTGGTGTGTGGGATGTGAACTTTTTTAAACCTTTGAAGTGGTTACAAAACATAAAACCTAAATTTATACACCATATATCCATACCCAACACATAGATTTGACCTAGAATAAATAGCACCAGCATAAATCACCGAAGAATAAATTAGTTTTTCAAAAATTATTTCTGGTTCAAATTTTATATTTTTAACCATTTTCTGTGTAATTATTGGTCATGTATACTTCAAAAGAACCTAAAAGTATTCAAATAAAAATCAAAACAAATTTAAGGAGTCACGGATTTCATTTCAGGAAATGACATAATTGTTCCATAAGACTGTTGTCTTTATAGCTTTTCCTTTTCACAAGAAAATATCTTAAGTCGCAGATGTTTGATTTGGGTTTTAAAAAACCAAGCAGACGTTACATTTTAGAAGTATTTACTGCGAAATTTGTACTTATAGTCAATGGAAATATTTACACTAACTTTCTAACTATAACTTCGACATTACTTTGAGGGGGTCATGTCATCTTCTTCTGCGTAACGTCAAACCAAAACATTTAAATCTGGGTTGAAGATAAACAATTACAACGCAGCCGAACGCTTTCGCTCTTGAACGCCTCCCTCACGGCACGCTTTCATAATGGCGCAGGTGAGTGAGGAGCTAAACGTCCTTTTCTGCATGCTGCATGACAACAGACTAATAATTTGGGTTAATTTGGCTGACGGTGTTTTGCGCTGAATCTTTTTTTTTTTTTTTTTGCCTCTAAATGAATAAATGAAGAAAACAAAGACTCATAAGAAAAGCGGAAATCCATCTATTGGTTTGTGTAACATTAGAGATCATAAAGGTTCAGGGTGGCAGTAATTCCCTCAGCTTCCGGTTTAATAGGTATTTAAAGACCTTTAATACAAAAGCCCCGTAGTTTCAACATGTTTTTGAAAGTCACAGTGTTCAGTTTTAATCGTCACAGCCGGGTAGGCTGTTTCCCACTTTTTTAGCGTTATGTAAGAAGTTATATTGCCCTGGCGCTATCAGCATGGTTGAGTCAAACATTAAAGAGTTTACAGCGTGTGGACTCTTGATAAGTTAATCCACTGAAAAGGGCTTAAAAATAAAAGATCATAAAAGTGATCACGTGTCCCAGTGTTTTTGGTAGTGTAGGTGTCATTTTCTCAGCACCTGGATCGCTGTTTGTGTCTTTGAAGACAAGGAAGCTTTTTATAACGCTATATTGTTGTTAGTGGAGGTCAACATATCAGAGTTTAATGTAGGAGCTGCTGTTTTTTAGGGTTGTTATTCAATCTTGGGCGTGTAGCATGATTTCATAATCCACTTCACTACTGAGCGACGGGACAAAGGCAAACTGTAGCTGTGAGCTGATTAATCAACTTGTTAATTTAGCGGCATAGAGGTTAAGGTGTTTGCAGGAGAGGCAGTGCCCCACATCGTCATTGCAGCTACTGCAGTGGGAAACTGTTGTGTTTTATGAAAAATACAAAGAAAAGTACAAAGTGAATTTAGGACTCACATGTTTTATTTTGTAGTTTGGATTTGCAGTTAGGATCAAGGCACAGATATTATAGTGTCTTCTTTTAAAAAGTACTGTTTGATTTGAATATAACGTAATGACCCTAAACTATTTTTTTTCCCTTGAAGTTTCATTTGAAAGGGTGACGATTGCATTTCCTTTGTTGAATAATTAGTTTCCTGGTAAATGACGCAAGAGAGGCAAAACTCTACAGGCTGTTCAGTCCATTACCCCCAGCCAGTCATGGCAGATGACCTGAGCCCTGTTCTGCTGGAAGTTTCTTCCTGTTAACAGGGAGTTTTTTGTTCCCACTGTCGCCTACTGCTTCCTTAAACAGGGTTTGTCTGTGTTAACAAGCAGTTGGAGTGGTATATGTATTAAAGTCACTGATGAATGTTTATATAGAACAGCCACTACTGACATATAAAACTGTTAAATGGTAAAATTAGAGTCAGCATGGGTGGGTCACCTGTTTGAGCTGTGGAGAGGCTGTGATGCTGATCAGTCCTACTGGACGTAATTAATAATTGTAATGGTAATAATTAGAGTATAAGAGTTACTGCAGTTGTGCTTCATGCAAAAATGCACTCTCCATTTGGAGTCACTCATATGGATCCTGCTGCTGCATGCTCGATAAAGATATTTTGACTTGTGACTCCTACAAAGCGTAGGCAATACAAAAAAAAACAACAACAAAACGGATTGCATTTGCACTGACCATTAATCGAGCTAAATGGCTGGTGTTTTTTTTTGTTTGTTTTTTTGAGAGTTCTATGAACAAATAAGTCATCTCCAGGTTTTTGTGGTGTTGATGCACCGGTGTTGCTATGAGTGTTATTTACAGTAAAATTGATGTGGACACAGTTAAAGCTAGATCACTAGATGTCTCATACCACTAACAACACATAAGCATGGGACTTAACCTAACCCCTAAAGCTCTGTGTTCTGGCCACCAGTTAAAGTTTTTTTCCTTTTAAATACTTCTACTTAATTTCTGAGAGAATCCAGTTATTCCATCATTTTGGGATGCCACTTGGCTTTAAAACTTAAATCACTTTTAATCCTCAGCCTCAGGTGCAGTCATAAAAGTTCAATTCTTGAGTACAGTTCTGTTTTGTAATTATCTCTAATGTTAAAAACCAAAGAACTAATTGTTAGTGGCAGCGGCATGGTGTTTGACGTCACCATTACCCACAAATGAAAGAACTGCCAACAATCTGAGGACAGACCGTTCACTGCAAAAAAGCCCGTGTTGTCCCCAAACAGCGCTCATTTAACATAGCTTCAAGGAATCAGCTCAGAGATGCTTGTCATGATCTTCTAAACAACATCAGTTGAAATTCAGTCAACAATATTGGCTTAGTTTCTGCAGTGAGCATCTGACCAACAACCTCATCATCATCCTCTGCAGTGGAGATGATCCATTTACCCCAGTCTGGATAAAACAAAGGGAACCAATGTGCAGTTTTGTTCGACTGGTAGAATGAAAGTTTTCATCTCTCTTCATCATCATATCATTGTTTTCATCTAACCAGGTTTAATAATTTTTAAAAAATTATGTTTTCTTTTCTTTCTCACACACATCCATGTTTCCAGACTGGAGACGTGATTTCACAATCTTCTGCTCTGACTTCGGGTGCCAGATTGTCTTTACTCCACATTCATTTTAGCTCTTAAGAGATCAAGAATTGTAGTAATTCATTCATTCATTCATTTTTGGGGGGTTAGTGATGCACAAGGACAAGCTGTTACATGACAAACCTAAATTTCTCTGAAAGGACATTTTTATTGCACAATAAAAGTAGTTTTATTACGCTTGTGA